>NW_009926410.1:26129-46341 GCF_000696875.1 Nestor notabilis
TATTCAAATTTGACAACTCTCTTTTGCTTTTTGCCTCTCTGGAGAGCATTATTTACAGAAAGATCCATGCTGTTCCTAGTAGATGCCAAGAATTGTGTCAGTCTATAGGCGAACTGAAGATAGAATTCTTAAGGCAAATGACTAAAGCTTTCCTCTATTTGAATGTTGTTGAAATATTTTTTTTTAAGGCTTCTGTGCTCGGTAAATAAAGGTGAATGAAATTTATGAGGGGACTGCGAAAAGGATGTTCTTGGCTGAAGGCCAATGCTGGATGAATCTGAAGTTCATATTCCAGGCAGGAAGATTCTAGAGCTGTTCAGTGACTACAGCTTTTCAAAGTAGAGGATGGGATAGCATGTGGTTTTATTTATTTGTTTGTTTAATAATTTTTTCTTGCAAATGGCACAACCCTCTTGGTTAATTTTTATTTTTCCTTCTGAAGTTGACTTGACATGTAGAACCATTGGGGAAAAAAAAGGTAATTCAGCCCTTACAATTATGGTTATCTCCAGAAAGTAACACTGTATAACAGGAAAAAAGTTTGGTACTTTTAGGCGTATAATAAGTTATAGATTGTCTTTGTGCTCCGTTGTAGATGCTGGAAGCAATGGACATTCATATTCCTGCAGCCATAGAAAACTATAATACAGTACCTATTGTATCTGAGCTAGGAATTCCAAACAGGATTTGGTATTCTGATATTTTCTGAAAATGTTTGAAACTTACTCTATATGTTGTGTCATGTTTTTATCTAACCTGAGAATATTAAATGCTTCAGCAAAAGTAGTTAGTGTACTTGGAAGATTAATGTTAGTGCACTTGTTCATTTCCATAGTTACTTGATGGCAGTAAAGAGGTATAGAGAGTAAGTTTACTTCCCATTCTCTGAATGGGGAAAAGAAGTTTGAATAAAAGTTTGAATAGTAAACTGGGACTTGTGAAATGAAAAGGATGGACTTGAAGAACGATTTGGGATGTGATATGGGAGAAAAGTTATGCCTACAGTGCAAAATGGGGAAGTGAAATTAGTTTATGTAAAGCATCAGAAAACAAATAAAATACATGAAAATAATAGAATAGAAACTACTGGTTAGAGAAAACACCGGAAACAGAATTACTAGAACAAGTAAAACTTGCTGCCACAGCCAGTGATTATGGTGTGGCTAATGCTCACATTCAGGTTTGTGGTGCAGTGTGATAGGGAAATACTAATAAAATACATTTTGGCCTGAATTGAATTGGCAAAGTTCTTTTGTTTTGTGAATTTAAATGGCAACTTGACTGAACACCTGAAACAGTACTGACTCTTGGGTAGTAAAATAGAAAAAGGAACTTGGTGAGCATTCAGATATAATGATATATAACTTATAATTAGCATTTAAAATTATATATATATTTAGCTTGTTTAATAACTGCTGTAAGAATAGAACTATGATACATTTTTAGTTTCCTCTCCTGTATCTTTTTGTTATCCATCAATTTGCAAAATTTCATGATATAAACAAAGAAGAGCGTTAGAAATACTAAATACCAAGAGAAATTCCAGAAAATCCAGGGAAAACATATGCAAGAAAAATAGTGCAGTCTCTGTCATCTCTGACAGGTAACCTTGAGATGTCTGAATTGGCCCATTCTTCAACATGCCAATCAAACACAGAAGTTTGAAATAACAGCAATCATAACTTGTACAATGTCTGTCATTTAGTACAAAACCATAGATAATGTGTTTCTTGCACTTTCAGATGAGCTGTCCTAACATCAGCAAAAGTGAAAGGCCTCAGTCTTGTCTTTTGCAGGGTAGTTACTGATGGCTTTTGTACTTCAGATTGTGTTGTCAATACAGGTATCTGTATCAAGTTCACAAACACTGGGAATGAGTAAACCAGGTGAACCATAAAATGGTTCATTTTTTCATGCGTTGTTTGTATGTCTTGAGTTTTGCAATGACCGAAAATCTGGCATCCTGGATGCAGTTGCTGCTGTGGAATATACCTGGTTCATAGGAGTATTTCACTGGACTGTGCCTTCTAGTCATCAGTGATGGAAGTTTAGGAATATAAAAGAGGCTAAATGTAGACTGGGTTTATTTGTTGGGGTTTTTTTCCTTCCTGGTAATTTCTTTGCTGCTGGTAGGAAATGGTTTAGGTTTTCCTGAGAACAAGGTTGTGAAAAAATAGGTCATTATGCTTAATAGAAGCTAATGGAGTTCTGTACCGGACTCCTGTTTAATCTTTTGAGTCCATTTGTGCTTTAGCCTTCACAATATCCTCTAGCAATATGTTTCACAACTTAGTTACAACAAGGTTTGTAGAGCAAGGGAAAAGATTTTTATTTCTTTATTTTTTTTTTTTAATTCTAAACTGAATTTTTCAGATATTAGATATATTTTCCAGTTCTGGTGTTTGCAAGACAGAGAATAGTCATCTCTCTTTTTATATTTTGCATATCTTATATTAGTCTCCTACATCTTTATCACTTCTCTCTTGTGCACTCACTCTCACTAAAAACTGAAGTGTTTTAGCCAATTGCATATAAACACTGTTGATCATCCACATTGACTTTTGTGGTATCTTTTATTACTCTGAGATAACTGTTTGCCCACTATGTTTTCAGTGAACAGCAGGCAGTTTACAGGACTGTGGGTGTGTGGCAGAATAATGCTGTGACATGGTAATGTTTATGTTTCCTGTTCCTTTCTTAATCTTTGTTGAATTCCAACTTCGACTGCTGCTGTTGAGCTGCGGAGATTTTTTTACTGGATGTGTAAGAATTACACATTTTATTGAATGTGTAAGAATATAAGGTGTCAATCAACCTTACTCATGTACTTACTGGACACTTATTTAAATAATTTGATCTATAGCGTTCCTGTACGAAGCCACATTATTTTTTACTAAAATATAGTATCCCTGTGAAAATGTCTAGCGATCAAAGTGGTTTGTGGGTCAATTAGAGTTCTTAGTTCTGAAGAACATTTATGGGATCTTTGAAATTATTTTGAGGTGGTACAGGAAAGTGCTGTTCAGTGACACCAAGGCTAGGGTACATAACCATCAACTGGCCATCAAGATAGTATTATTGAGGAAAAAGTAGCTGAATTTAATTCAGAGATAGTAAAAAAATTGGACTTTCAGTAAATATTCATATGTAATTTATTCCTATTTTGCTTCTCCCTCTAATGTCTTCCAATACTAAAAGGGGACCTACAAGAAATCTGGAGAGAGACTTTTTACAAGGGCATGTAGGGGGAATCAAGGGCTCAAGGGGGAATGGCTCTAAGATGGCAGAGAGTAGATTTAGATTAGATATTATGAATAAATTCTTTACAGTGAGGTTGATGAGACACTGGAACAGCAGGCTGCCCACAGAAGCTGCAGATGCCCCATCCCTGGGAGTGTGCAAGGCCAGGCTGGACAGGGCTTGGAGCAACCTGGTCTAGTGGAAGGTGTTGCTGCCTATGGCAGGGGGGTTGGAACAAGATGATTTTTCAGGTCCCTTCCAACCCGAACCACTCTATGATTCTGTAAGATCTATCAAATTTAGTTTGCATCATTTCTTTAGAAGGTTTATGTTGCTAAAGATAGCATTTATTCAGGTTCGCAAGATTACAGTGACATCACTCACTTTATTTTGGATAGAGGAGACTAGGGGAAGCTGGCATATGAAATATAAAGCTGGGGCACTGAGCATCAGATGATCAGAGTTTACCCTGTTGTCGTGGTTTAAGCCCAGCTGGCAACTTGGAACCACGCAGCCGCTCGCTCACTCCCCCCCTTTTCCTTCCTCCCCCCGCTCCCGGAGGGATGGGGAGGAGAATTGGAGGAATGTAACTCCCAGGGGTTGAGATAACAGCTCTCCAGTAACTAAGGTATAATACAAACCACTACTGCTACCAATAATAATGATAAGAGGAATAACAAGGGAAAAGGACACAACCACTCACCACCCGCCGACCGATACCCAGCCCGACCTGAGCAGTGATCTGGGCCTTCCGGGTAACTCCCCCCAGTTTCTATACTGGGCATGACGTGCTGTGGTATGGAATACCCCTTTGGCCAGTTTGGGTCAGGTGTCCTGCCTCTGCTTCCTCCCGGCTTCCCCTCCTCTCTGGCAAAGCATGAGACTGAGAAAGTCCTTGGTCAGAGTAAACATTACTTAGCAACAACTAAAAACATCGGTGTTATCAGCATTGTTCCCAGACTGAAAGTCAAAAACACAGCACTGCACCAGCTACTAAGAAGGAGAAAATGACTGCTGTAGCTGAACCCAGGACACCTGTGCATCTCCAGAATGACGCAGTGCTTTTGCTCTGCCTCTGAAGAATGGGGATTTTACTGTTTTTTCCTGTGTGGTACGTTCAAGATTTGACTAGAGAAAGATATGGTGTTTATTTCCTTAAGTAATGGCATCTTTTTTTGTGTTGATGCCTCTATTATTACTAAGGTTTTTTAGGCAGCAGTAACTGTTTGTGCAAAAGGGAATGTATAATCTCTGCTCAGAGTTCTGCATGGCTGGATGTTGCCTTACGGGAGTGTAAGATTTTGTCTGGGTGGGTTGTTTTTTTGTGTTAATGTGGTTTCTGATATACTAGTGTCCTCATCTTGAATCAGATCCGTTGGCCACGGTACAAGCAAGTGTGGTGCGTGCAGTGTCTCCTTTGCTCCAAAATAGGCACCTCTTAATTTTTTTCTTGGTGAATTAAAATGTGCAGAGGGATTGAAACAAAGACTAGTTCTACTCCGTATCAGGCAGCTGATCTATAGAGATGTTGTTTGTCTGTAAATTATTGCTTAAAGATAATCTGTTGTCTAGTCAGTGAGTCACAGACAGGTGAATCCTCTGCCAGATTTAATGATACTAGGTCTTCAGGGGATAAGAGTAACTACATAGATAGTACCGGTGAGGTGGGATGCACACGCATACTCACACTGTTATCCAGGGAAGATCGGAGGCACAGGGTGTGCTTGGGAGATGAAGCTAGGCAGATCCTGAAAAGATAAGCGGAAAAGCTTTAGGATATAGTTTTCTGGCTGCCAAACTACAAAGCTGTGTCAGTTTTCTTGTAACCTTTCTGCATTACAAATATGGCAATGCAGTGATACAGAGGAAAATAGAAAAAAAGTATGTGTCCCATAGACCTCGAAATTGAAAATATATGAAAACAAACCTTGCAGCAAAGATTTTGGTGTCATTGTTTCATTTAAAGTTAAAATAAAGCCAAACAAGTGAACAGTACACTAACAATAACAAAGTACAATGTGAAAAGAGCTTCTCTGTGTTTGGAAATGTAAATTTTAATTTCATTGTTTAAACTGGAAAAAAAAATAATTTGATTTTATCTTGTTTATTCAGTTATTCTACGTAGGAAAGACTGCCAGTGCCTTAGAAGATTAATTTCTTAAGTTTTAAAAAATAACTTCAAAATTTGTTGAATGTTCTTGTCACTGTCGTTTCAGTCCTGTCCTGCTCAACTGTATAGTGCTGTTAGCTCTGCATTTTTACTTTGTGCATTTCTGGAGTTACTCACATGAAATTGGAGTACATTCCACCACCAGTTCCTGTAGAGTTCAGGGCTGATCCTCTACATCAACAGTGGAATTTCTTGTCAAATCATTTAATAATGAAGTTCTTGTCCTAGGGAGTCTCCGACACTGTTGTGGGGCAATACTGGGAGAGGGGATTTTTTCACTATCCCGGAAGCATAAAGGGAAAGATATGACCACTTAGAAGTTTGCCAAGTCATAGAGATGTTTAATGAACATTGGCAGCAGAAGCAGCCTCTTATGCCTCGGTTTATTTTCAGATAGAAAGGTGTTAAACTAAACCTGCTTCTTTTTCCTTTTTTTTTTTTTTTTATTTTGTTTCCTTTTTTTAACTTGCCTCTTTTTCTTCATTTTAGCTGTGGTTGTATTTCCGTGCCAGGCTGAGCAGATGTACGTTGCAGATGTACATTGCAGGGTAGAACCTTTCTTTTTTCAGGTCTTTCACCTTACCATTTTGGTTTAATCTGAGGATGTTTTTGTTAATGAAAATGTTTCTGTCGTGTGTAAACTCAGTGTCTTATGTAAATAAAGACTTTTGTGGAAAGTCTTAACTGAGTGTAAGAAGCATCCTCTCTGTCACGAACAGTGTTAAAGCTTTGGAAGACATAGAGCTGCCTCAGAACATACTATGCATTATGGCTAAAAAACTAAGCATATAATGAGTTGTTTCTGGATTGTGCTTGGCTACATTCCGCGAGAGAGATGTTTCTTATAATTCTGTACAAGCACGTATGAAATATGTTGTCATCATTTTTGTAAGAAGTCACTAAGGATAAGCAGATTATGAGGAATTGTCCTCATGGGAAGCATTCACTATGATTTGTCAACTTGAAGATTAGTCTGTTGATTTCTGTATGGTGATAATAACTACTTTTTGTTGGGACTTCTGGTCAAGGCTATGGCAAAGATCTCTTGGCTATTTACATACTTGCGATATCTGAACTTTTCAAACTGATTCAGAGAGAATGTAAATGTGACTTTAGCAAAGGAAGTTATCCAGTGTTCCACAAAAAGAAACCCCTCTGCTATTGTTGGAAAGGCTATTGCTAGGAGGTGGTCGATATTTTAATAGTAACCTTTAATAGGAAATTACAATGAAAAGACACCGAATTCCAATACATTTTCAAAAATTGTAAAATTGGGATAGTATTTCACTGTAAAGTTATAACTAAGCACTTTTAAATTAGCATATTCTTCTTTTTCAGGAAATTTGGAGAGCGACCTCAACCGAAACGGCTCACCAGGTAAGCATCAAAGAAAGTCTGTTTTTAACAGTTTTCTAAAGTTACCCTTTTCATTCTCAGAAGGATTTCTAAGTTTAAACAATCTGGCTTGCTAATGCTAGAACTTTAAATATCAGAGCTTCTATTGTATGCAGTCAGCAGCCAGAGGTAAAATTTTGAACAGCTAGTGGCTTGTTTTTAATATAATACTCAAAATGCATTTTGAGAAATGCTGTTGACTTCACATTTCAGTATTGTAGTTGATTCAATAACATGTGAATCTGTAAATCTTAGTCAAATGCTGTTGACTTCACATTTCAGTTATTGTAATTGATTCAGTAACATGTGAATCTGTAAATCTTCGTTTTAAATCACCAGGAATGAGCTGGATTTCTTTACTTGAGTGAAAGTGTCTTGTGAAGTCATATGAAATAACACTTTTTACTGCCAAAATTCAGTTGTGTTACTGCTGTCATGCAGCAGGTAGAAGCAGAATGAACACAGTACTGTCAAGGAGTGATCTTAACCAATTTTTGGTGAAACCGAAACTGTCAGAGAGGGCATCAATTAGTAACATCAGGTCAATCCATTCTGAAAAGTGTTTAGAGTGATTGCAGAGGCTGATTTGCTCCTGGTCTACCTGGAAGTATTTACACCAGAAGCTGTCAGGTAGTCACCCTTGTAACACAGTCTGCAAATATTTGTTATTCTGTGCCACAAACTGTGTGATTTAAAGTAGCTCTGGAGTTTATAATGTACTATCTGCTTGAAGTACAATAGGTGTGCATTTTTTCAATAGTTTTGTGCGGTAATGGTGCTGTATAAAGACATCACTCTGGCCTGCTTATGTTTTGAATGAAATTATGCTGCCTCATGTAAAGCTCAGGATGGGGAGGAGCATTTACATTTTGTGTTAGGGGTATCTGCCTCATCATGTTTCTGGGTAAGCTTCAGGTTAGCTTGTGTATTGTTAAACTTCATTTCAGTGCAAAATTTATCTATGCTGACTTATAAGTAATTGAACAAACCTTCCTGTTCCCTATTAGCCTACCTATTTTTGGGGATATTTAAGGATATTTAAGTTTTAAGTAATGGACTGGTTTCCATCTTGAGTGGTAACATCTGTTTAGTATCACTGTGAAGTTACTGACAGAATTTATCTTCTATGATTTAAAAACAACAACAGAAATAATGACTATTTAGTGTAAGGTCATTTAAATAAATTTTCTATTAACTGTAGTGACTCTAAATTTCATGTGCAGGATTTTAGCTACTAGATAAGCCAGGTACTCTTTCCTGTGAGTAGGCAGCTGGGAACTGCTAGCCATCCTTCAGTGGCTTGTAAACCTTTTCTATACTGCTAGAGGCTGGAAACAAACAATGCTGAAATGGAAAAACTTTTACACACATTTTTAAGAGCATGATTGGTTTATGTAATGCTAAAAAAATGTATCTGTAAACCCTTAAATGCTTTTAGTTCAATTATTGGGAAATTATTCTGCCTCTTTGTGTAAAGGCAGTCCTGTTTGTCTGATAATCTGTTTATCGTCATGCAAGTTCCAGCAGAACAGCGCTACTTTGCTCATACTGTGCTAGTTGGTTTTAGGTGTAAACTGTGAGAGTACTACCTTCGTAGAGAGTTTTTAAGATTTAATAAAAGGAAAATGTTGTGTAGGAATTACAGTGGTTGTGTATTTTCTTTATCAGTGGGAGGGGTTTGAGGGGAACATTCCTAGTTGTCCTAGGAGATTGGATTGTACAAGGCCACCATAACAACAGACGAGTAGAAAACACAGAGTTTCATCCTCATACAGTGCTAAATAAACATTAACTAGCACCTAGCATTTTTGTGAGTGGGTTGCTGGTGTTTTTTTAAATGATAGTCAAGTCAAAAGTTTTTAGTATGATAGATGTCCTAAATTTACTATTACAGTATTCTTAATAGTCTTTCAAATTGTCAGATAGAAAGTTTTTAAACCACTTACATGAAGCTAATATATATAATAATGAAATGTATAATAATGATTTCACAGTGAATTATGCTTTGTGGTTTAAAATGTATTCTTAAACAGTGGTTGTAAATAAAAGTAAGTCTGTATGCTTTGGGATAGATCTTCCATCTGTGCTTTCATGGATAAACATCAGTTTTACCATAGAAGCATAGGTCTTTGCTGTTTACAGAGATAATTTCACACATTGATCACTGTCTTATGCAGACATGACAAATGCAAGAATTTGCAAAACGTCATTTGCAAAGCTGGATTGTTGTTGTTGTCCAACACCCCCCCACCTACTTGCATTCCCCTGTGAAACTGTATGTGGGGATTTTTTTTTTTAAAGGTCTTGTCAGTAAAATACTGCTTCCATCTAAAATATTCCATCTTTTTATCACTGGAAATGTTTGGTTTTCTAAATCTGTCCAAACGGACAGATAAACCGACCCAGAACAAAACAAAAAACCCCAAACAACAACAAAAAACCCCAAACAAAGCAATAACAACAAAAAAATCCCTCTTCTGTTGGGTTTCATCTCTTCATATAACTTCCTTTAAATTCATAATTTGCTTCTCTGTTGATGACTTTGAAGATGAGCACATTGGTGGGCATTCAACCTGCAAAAGCTTCTCCAGGGACTTAAAAGTGTTCCTGTCAGCACTCCGACACAGCTAAACCGCAGGGTGTTGAATTTGGCATGCTGCTTAATGAACAGTTAGATTATTATACAGAAGAATGATAGGGTGTATTGTTCTCTTACTTCTCTCAAGGAATTACTGTTGGTGTGTTTGAGGTAACTACAGCTCTTGTATGACATCTGTCATTACAGTGATGTTGAACGATAGAAAATCTAATTATTTTTTTTTTTTTACCCAATTGTATGCAGGAAGTAGAGACTTCCTCTAGAAAACTAGATCAAACGATAAGCTGGAGAGTCTTAACTTTTTTTTAGTATCTAAATTGGTTAAGGAGACTATTGAATTAATAAAGTGTGTTCTAATCAAATATTTGTGGCATGGACTTTGAACATGGTGTAGTGATTGGCATTAATGTGATCTTACATCACAAGCATCTGTTCTGGAAAATGTGGTAATTGTAAATGACCACAGACCCTTACTGCTAGCTTCATGCAAGAGAGTTGCTTCTTTTTGCTGTGTGATTGTCTTAAAAACCAAAACAAACTCATCTTAATGTTATTAATGGTTGCCTTTTTTGAACTTCAGGTGTTGGGGGGTTTTGTCTAAAAATTTTCATGGGATTATTATAATTATAAACAAAACTAATGAATTTTCAAAGCTTATTTTGTCTTTCAATTTTTAGGGAAGCAATGCGAAATTACCTGAAGGAGCGAGGTGATCAAACAGTGCTAATACTTCATGCAAAAGTTGCGCAGAAGTCGTATGGAAATGAAAAAAGGTAAGTCTATTCTTTGCTGGCTTCCTCTAGAGTTCCCAGCTAGGGAAACTATAGGATGTAGTCTGGTGTGTAGTACGTTGCAGAATTCCTCAGATCACACTATAGCCTGAAGAAAGGTAAACCAAAATGTGTGCTTGTAATCATTTAATTATGTAACAAAAGCTGCAAACCTGTGGCATCCCATGTAGTGATGTCTGTTTCTACCAACAGGTTCTCTATCTGTGGTTTTTCTTCCATCGAACTAAAATGGCTCTAATTGTAAACCTTCCATTTTAAGTCTGGAATAAGCAAGGTGATTAATGGTGACTATTTGTAGAGGAGGTTTTTCTTGAGCAATTACAAATTAATATGAAAGGGAAATTGCCAGCCTTGCTAAGATACTCTTCTGAATCAGATCTGTAATAGCTTTAAAATAATGACAGGTCAATCATAACCATATTTATGGTTCTTTAGCATTCTCTTGTAAAAATCAGTACAGTACAAATTACAATAATAGCTAGTTCTCTAAAGGATGGAATCTGTAAATATGAGGATAAATGCAGGTGAATTTCCTGCAGTCTTCTCTATGTGATATTTTTATTTCATGACTAGTAGAAGCGAATAGGACAGTCCTTCAGATGCAGATTTCTAGTCCTCTCATGGTAAAATAGAATTTTAAGTTGTATTTTTCTACCTTCGACTTCACTAAAATAAGCAGTACGGTATTTCGTTAGGTTTCAGATACTTTTTGTTTCTAATATTTGTTCATCACAAAAGACCATGTATTCAGTACATTAATAGTTTTGAAGTTTTAACCTTACTTTTGCCACTCTTGTGTCCAGTTACATCATTGTTTTTCACAGTTTTCTGAGATTTGATATTTTAACATACTTGAACATGAAAGTGTTACAAAATGGGAATGTTAGAATTAAGCTTGCAAAGTTCTCCATTCATTGCTGCCAATCTAAATCACACTTCCTGATGTCCATGAATCAGAGATGCAGACTATATTTTCAACTGTTCTTCAGTATTCTGTGCCTGACTGCTTGTCTTTTCAGTATGTGTGGTCCTTTCTATTAGCCCTTTCTTTTGGGCAGGATCCAGATTCTGCAGCTCCATGGAACTGTTAATTCAAAGTGCGTTTTAGATCTTTCTCAAATTCTTGATGAGAATCAAATGGAAAGTCGGCAAAAGAGGAAGGAGGAAAGGCATGGAAGCAGACAAGTATGCTGCATATCTGCTGTATAACTATAAAGCATTCTTGCTCACTGCCAAACTTAAATGCAAAAGCACTGCAGTGCAAGGCCCTACTAAGTAGTAAATGATAACTTTAACCCTTTGCAGCCAAGAAGATTTATCATGGCAGTATAGAGGTTTCTGATTGTAATCTTGTATATTGTGTAGTCATTCAAGAGTTGAATAGTTGACTTATTACTGCAGATGAGTAAAGTGTATTACTCCCAAAAAATGAGGGGTGTGCCTGCAGACAAGACAGTAATTTTTCTAAACAGTGTATCTGTAACTTCAATTTGTTCTCCAGGGGCCACAGCAGTTCATGAGGGCAGGAACATTTTGCAGAGCTGTCCTGTGTATCATTATTTTGGTGAACAAGTTGCATTGAAAGAAGGGAGAAAATAAAAAGATAAAGTATGTAATTTTGATTGTTCAAAGTTCCATTACAGTTTGGAAAACTTAAATAAGTGTTCTAAAGAATACAGAGCAAAGCTTCAAATTGTTATTTGCTAACAGTTTCTGAAAGCTCCTATGTGTAATTCATAGAACTGCCATAAATTCCTGTTGCCCTCAATATATGTGTATACTTCACTTGATGCTGTTAAAAGTCACTTTGGCACGTATGTTACCAAAGTACTAGTAATGCTCAGTAAACTAGTTACTGGTTTCCTGCTCCTTGAAACAATTTCTGACTGACATTAGGCATTCTTTTACCACTTTAGATTTTAGGAGGTGCAGTTCAGTGGCTATCTCAGCACAGCTGCGTTTGTTCATAAAAGGTATCTCAGATTCAGCTCTTTAAAAATGGAAGCATGTCCAATGGGTCTGGAGATTTTTACAACTCAACAAAAGATAACTAGGAATGAAAATGATTGGATGTTTGCCATGGTGAACTGATTGACATTCTGGTATGGGTGTGAAATGAAAATTGGGAATACATACTAAGATTCATTTTCCTGTTTAAATATTTTAGTTTTTCTTATGCTTTAACTCACCATTTAAACTGTCCGTGGTGCTGTTCTGCCAGTTCCCATACTGGAAGCATCAGAAATGATGTCCTGTTGTTAGCAGCATAAAGAAAAATGCCAGTTATCAAATCCTTGCATCCATGTGTGCCCTAAGTTACTTAGTGAAACTGAATGAATTAGTTCTTATTATTACTTTTTTAATTGCTTCTGGTTTATTCATAGCAGAACCTTTCATTCTTCATATTGCTGGACTGAGCAAAATTAGGAAAGGTTTAAGGCTGCTTTGTGCAGCTGGTAAATCAAGTTTTTGCCATTTTTGCATTAAACACCATTTCTGAAGGGAGTTGTTTTGCATACGTCTGCTTTATCAACTGAAACCCATTTCATACCTGGTTTTATGGAGAAATTTCATGTTTTCCATGGGACTTGATTATGGCATGGATATAATCTAGTTAAATTTTGAACCATGAAGAATAAGTTAAATTGCACTATCTTTGTAACTGAGAAGTCACATTACAAAAGGAATTACTTCTTAAATATGACATGTCTTTCAACATAGAACCTAAAAAAAAGAACCCTAAACAAGCTTCCTCCTTTTGTTCCAGTCTTTAAACCTAGTTTGTTGTGAGGTCATGGAAAATATTTATCATTAGTAAATGTTGCATGGCATAATTATAAGGTTAGCACAATAACTACCTTTCAGTGTTCTGGTGAGGCTTAGTATGGTGAAATACTCTGTTGAAAACTCGCTGTACATGGTGCAGTCTCATGTAGTGTGATCTGGTTTAAATAGGCCTCACAGAAACACAGTTCCAGGTTGCTGCCATGTGGATGGACACTTTCTGAATTAGTTTTAGAGTGTTCTTGGTACTTGTCTGTAAATAACAGTAATGACAGGATGTCCGCTTTCTTTAAGTGGACTACTGTTGCTAGCCTTAATCTTCTCAAAGTTAGTGTTGTTTAGTTTGACAAAGAAGCCAGGAGGTAAGAAGCTTGGGGTGGACTTCAGTTGAATTTAAGACTTTCTGCCTATTTCCTGTTGGATGGCTGTTATCTTTCAAAAGCATTCAGCTTATACTCAGTTGATGTTTAGTCCTGATGAGTGTGGGTGTTTGGCTTGTGCTTCTTACACTATTTCCATATTTACCTTTCACTGAGACTTTTCAGAATCTGAACAGTGTGAACACTTAACAATAAGGTCCTGTGTTGTTTTACTGCATGTTCAGCAAGGAATTGCCACTCTGCTCATGGCATAGAAAAGAGGTATTAAGAGAATGTGTTATAAACGCAGTGAGGAAATTACATCCTACATGATTTTCCAGCATTATTTCTTGTACTGAATATTCTGAGCAAGCTCAGAAGAACCAGACACAGCTGCCTTTCCCTCCAACATGATTTTCTTTTTACTGTAGGTCAAATTAATACTTCAGAAGAATTTTTACCTCCTACTCAGTCTTATTTTAGTTTTGTGGTTAAAGGAGAGAGAGGTAGGCCCTGTAAATCAAAGGTTGAAGGAAGAGTGTTTTCATTTGTTCCACCAAACATTGTCCTATTTTATTTCCCATCAGTAATACTGGAAACTACCTAAATTAAGCTATTTTAGGGAGGTGATTTTCTTTTTCTCTCATTGTAGTTATCTGAAAGCCAGCTTCTCACATAAACATTTACATTCGTATTTACATAAAAAATATTTTATTAATGAGAGAACCTGCTTCCAGTAGTTATTTTATACATATCAAAGACACTTTCTTTAATCATCTGTGAAAATCAGAAATACTCATGGTTTACTCACACTATATTGGATAGAAAAATTATAATTAATCTGTTCTGTACATGAGTTCCTGGGTTTGTAAATATGAAGTAAAAAGCCCTGAGACTGTACTTGTCTGTATCTGAAGCTTAGGAGGCTGCACATAAGGAAACCCATTCCAATTGTGGATGTCCAGACTCTTTTCTCTCTTGTTTTGGTAGTTCAAACATAAAATTGTCTCAGCTTAAAAAGTTTCTTTCTTTGTTCAGTAAGCCATAGTTTTCCAAGATTTTTCTCTCTGTTCTAATTTAAAAAGAGCGCTTTAATTGTTGTAGCTCGTTTTCTCTCTTGTTAGTGGGTTAAAATTCGTTTCTCCTGGATCTTCATTGCCATCTAGTGGCCATAGTTGTTCAAAGGATTTGGTTTGTAATAAAGCTGTAATGAAAAATGACATGAAAAAGTTTGAGGGTTTGTTGTTGTTTTTTTCTTCTGTTCTAACATTAAGAAAAATACAAAAGAGTACATGAGGAAGAAACGTAAATGTGTGATGTTGGCTTTATGGTGTTATACCTACTTGGAAGACAAGGAGTCTGGTTTCTTTTATTGCAAAGTATTGCTCTCTTAATAAAGATTGGTATTGATCTTTAGTCTGTATATAATTTCTTATTTGAAATACCTTATAATTGTAAGAAGAAAGTTAGTCTATTAACACTGAAAGGATCTTGCATTGTCACTGGAGTTCATAAGCCAACTAGCTGTATGGTGTGCTTTTTCTGGCAATATGAGTGTGTTTCCAAAAGATCTTTTACTTGAAGTTTCCTCCCCAAAAAGCTGGGAGTTAGTTCATAACCCCTATTTGAAAAGTGTTGTTCATAGAGGACCACCATCATGTTTCCCCTATCTGGAATGGCAAAGTAGAGTAGGCCTCCTGAGCAGTGCTTGGGCATGATCATTGCACTTCCTTGACCCCTTACCAGTCTAATAAAAATGTGAGTCCTTCTTACCCTCTTGTTTCCTTCCCATCTGCATTATATATCTGTGTATTTTTTTCTAATGTGATCACAGTTGTCTGCAGTAGACATTTCCTCAGTCTGATGCTAAAGCAGTTATTTCTTGCTTTGTTTCAGTTTTCTGTTCTCCTAAAACATGCTGAAAGTTGCAGCAACCAGATGACAATTATGGTATTTACATCAGGTGACAGAGGGCATATAAATGAGATTGGTCATACAGAAAGTAACATGCACCTTATACTTTAATATTATTCTTTTTATTTTGACCATTATTGTTGCAGTGTCTCCCTCACCAAAATAAGTGCTCTTAAGATCATTTTTCCTTTAAAGAAGCATCTGGGCAAAATTAGGTCGTATCATCTGTACTGTTTGAAATAAATGCAGTTGAAAAGCAGGAAGTGCATTCCTGGTTTTGAGATCAAAAAATTGTACTAGGAAGGGATTAGGATTTGCATTTTGATAATTCGCAGAAACTTAATGACCAATACACTGTATTATAATGCTGCATTTATTTTGAACATGTTCTGTAAGTAGCCTTTAGATTGATTTCAGTCAGTGCTGTAGAGTAATTGAAAAAGCCTGGTCACCTGTGCTTTGGTGCAAGGCTCCACAGTGGGCTGTTGCTATCCCAGGGAGATGCCTCTGATCATGCTAAGATGAGGACTAATGGTTTTAAACTAAAAGAGGGGAGATTCAGGCTGGATGCGAGGAAGAAATTTTTTACAATGAGTGTGGTGAAACCCTGGCACAGGTTGCCCAGGGAGGTGGTGGATGCACCATCCCTGGGGACGTTCAAGGCCAGGTTGGACAGGGCTCTGAGCAACCTGATCTAGTTGATGATGTCCCTGCTCATTGCAGGGGGGTTGGACTAGGTGACCTTTGAAGGTCCCTTCCAACCCAAACTATGCTGTGATTCTGTGAAGATGTAACATGTATTCCATTTAAAAACTGAAAGAGATTTATGCTTTGATGAAATAGGCTGCCTCCTTGCTAATGATGAAACACCAAGTGTTTAGGAATTACAGTCAGCAGGTGTCCATTAAATTAGTTTGAAATTGTTCTGTGTGCGTTGTATTAAGCACGTATAAAAGCAAAACGCAGTCATCGCTTTCAAGGCCTTTTTACTTTCTTTGAGAATCTCTTCTTTCTAAGGGTAGAAATTGTTTTTGTTTTATAGAGATGAAGACTGTTACATATCTTATTTTGAACTGGAAAGATAGTGACTGCATCTCATGCTGATTTTCTTTGTTTTTTCTCTTTTTTTTATTTGTATTTTAGAAAATCTTCAGGGAAATGAAGGTCATGCATGTATAAACTTAAATGGAAAGAGTGACTGGGCTGAGAAAGCTTTGGGTACACAACAGTTTGTGTCTCAAGAATTTTCTTGAAAGCTGTGTGTAATCTCACAATGTGTTTTTCATTTTCAGGTTCTTTTGTCCTCCTCCGTGTGTGTATCTTATGGGCAGTGGATGGAAGAAAAAAAAAGAGCAAATGGAACGGGATGGTTGCACTGAGCAAGAGTCACAACCTTGCGCCTTCATTGGAATAGGGAACAGTGACCAAGAAATGCAACAGCTGAACTTGGAAGGAAAGGTAGAAGAATCGTAATAAACCACTCAGATTACTGCAAAAGATACCATAGCTACATGGTGCATATAAGAATACTTTTGCTTATTTTCGATAACTTTGTTACACTCTAGCAGCTACTACATGAGAGGTTTAAAAAAATCTGTCAAAAATATGTAGGACAATTGATTAAGTGGATTTGGTTCACGGCATCATGCCAGGGTACTAACCTTTAATGTGTGGGTTATTGATTCAGAGTCAGTAAACTGTTAGATTATTTGGTAGGCATCAGTGGTTAACTGAAGTAAAATTTCTGGCCCAAACTATGTCATTCTCTCTGGCTTATGTGAATGGATAATCTTAACAAAGAAGTATTTGAACAGCATCTGCTGGCAGAAGTGGGTTTTAAGACCCTTTGCATAAATATACAATAAAATAGCATCTTAAATTTAGTAGGGTTGTCTTTTGGTTTTTGTTTTTGTTTTTTTTTTTTTTTACAGTGATATGAATTACTGTCAAAAAAAGTATATGTTATTTGTGATGACTTAAACAGTTGGAATAAAACTGGAAGCATGTGAGTGCTCATTTTAGCTGGTTTTTTTATTAAGCAGTATTTTATAGCTACCTACTATTTCCAAACCAGTCTACTTAGAAATGCTTCATGTATTGCTGAATAGGGAAAATAATAAAAGTTCTTTTTGAGGTATGTTTTTTGAAGCTCCTGTTGTCAACTAGCATGTAACACTTAGCCAAAAGTAACTTCCTCATATTTCAAAACCTCCCATTCTTTCAAGAAAAATGTGGCTGAACACTTTTACTGCACAGGCAGCCTCTTGTGCATGCCCAAGTATCTATGCCTCTTATTCGCTACCCGTATAGCTCTACTCAAATGTAATTTTTACAACTGCTCTTGATCACTCAGAAATGGATTTGACACAGCTATAGTCTCTAATCATCTGATTTCTAGTCCTGATAAGGGTCTTTAGAATGGCACTGAAGTCGGGTGCTAAAGTTCACAAAGCTAAACAGTAGTCATAAAAGGTATCCATACGGAAGAGATTGAAAAAGCAGTTTCTGATCTGGTTTAGAAACTCTTGCATCAGTTTTCCTATTTTGTTCATAATTAAATACATGTAGTTTCTTAAACTGGGTTGACTTGAAGAAACAACAGTATGTTTTCACCTACAGAATTATTGCACTGCCAAAACATTATACATATCAGACTCAGACAAGAGAAAGCACTTCATGTTATCGGTAAAAATGTTCTACGGCAATAGTGACGACATCGGTGTGTTCCTCAGTAAACGGATCAAAGTCATCTCCAAACCTTCTAAAAAGAAACAGTCACTGAAAAATGCAGACTGTAAGTATTTTACAATTCTTTATGTAGCAGTTCATTTTGCCTCCTGCTCTGCTTTTTCTTACATGTTCTGAGGTCTTACTGCAAAGTAAATACAATGGAATTTTCAATTTCTGTTTTTTCTAATGTATTTCGGAACTGAACACATCAGTGTATTTTAGTGTATTCCAATATAGACTACACTGAGTTTTATGCAGTCACAGTTAATTATTTAGTAAATATAAAAAGTTCACCAAAAAACTATTCTGAGGAGTGAATTCTTGTAGACAAATGCATAAAGAATGCTCTACCTCGGTTTTCTAAGCTGTTAGATCTCTTAAGATGCCATGATGTGGTGCTTAGGATGGTCTGATCAGTTTCAAAGAGATAGCTTTCAGATTGTGATAAATGAATAGCATCACATTAGCCAAACTGCACTTGGTCACATCACAGCCACCTTCTTACTATCTCATGCCCTTTGCATGTTGTTTTTATTTTTAATATGTTTTCCGTAGTTTCTTTTATGTAATTGGTCAAGAAATAATCTGGTGATAGCTTACCCAGATTTATTTGCTTACTGTGTTTTTTCAAATAAAGATAGCTCTGGTTCTGATGTATAATTGGGAGCATTTTTGCTTTTCCCTCAAATTTTTTGCCTCCATACCACTGGAGCACCTCAGGAGATACCCTTTTTTTTGTTTTTCTTTCTCTTCACTAGTGCTTTAAAAGGCTCTTCCATCTATGTTGGGCTGGAACCCATTCACCTGAGGAATGTGGATCTCAGGGCACTAGCTTCTCACATGACTAAAGGCAATCTATTGCTGTGCAGTTCACGCGCGTGGGCTCAGAGTATGCACTCTTGACTTTGTGTTCAGACAGATAGTTTTTGATGGACAGTGAATATGAACTAAGCATTCTTTGATAATAAATATGAAGTAGAAGAAACAAGCCTGTTTTAATGGCAAAATGCTAGTTGCAGATTTTTTCAGGGGAGCAGACTTAGCATTGTCTCTCTCTTGAATGATAAGTAAGTTCAGATATGAGAAAATGTCAAGTTGCATGGTTACTGTTCTACATAGTTATGTCTGTCTTCCTTTCAATTGGTTGTGATTTGTATGAATAATTTCTTTATACTTCATACCTCTGAATGATCACTGAAAGTTGTTGAAGTACTTCACAAGGGCAAGTTAGTGCTTAAGCTCAAATAATCAGTTATTGGAGAACTAGGAACAGAAGGAGTTTTCAGCTGGCAAGCACTGGCCCATTTGGCTAAGTGGCAAAATTCCGTGAACTTGCATGCCTTTGGAGAACAGCCACTATGTATGTTACCCACTTGTAATTTTGTGATTATTTTTGATCTGTCACAAATATAAATATTTTCTATATTTACCAATGGTTGAGAAGTATTTCTTAATTTCATCAGTTTATTTTACTGTATTTGTGACTTTTTGTTATTTTTCTGTGTAATAATGAAGTAATTTTATAATCTCGAGTCTGTATGTGTTCCTTGCAGTATGTATTGCGTCAGGGACAAAAGTGGCACTATTTAATAGACTTCGATCCCAAACAGTTAGCACCAGATATTTGCACGTAGAAGGTGGTAATTTCCATGCCAGTTCACAGCAGTGGGGAGCGTTTTACATTCACCTCTGTAAGTAAAAATGAAGCAATGTGTATTTTCACCTCCCTTCCTCCATCCCCACAAAAAAGAAAGTCCTGCATTTTTTCCTCCCTATTACTTGCCCATATGTGGATTTGTTTTCTTACTGAGTGTATTTCTGATGAAATAGTGGGATGTTAAATGTTCCTCCTATTGGGGTAAACAGTGAATAAAACAAATAATGTGAAAATTCCTGTTTCATGCAGTGGATGATGATGAATCAGAAGGAGAAGAATTCACAGTGAGAGATGGCTACATACATTATGGTCAGACTGTCAAACTTGTATGCTCAGTTACTGGCATGGCACTCCCAAGACTGGTACAGTTTAATTTCTTCAATGCTGTAATTAATATGTATGTCTATGTAGTGTAATTGCATAGTCGGGTTTGCTTGTTTACAATATTTGGCTTTATGTTTCCTTTTAGTAATATATGTTTTATATGGAAAATTGCATTCAGTTTAATAAAAGTGTATTTTTGTATCTGCAGATTAATTCTGTAAGCAAAGAACAGCTTGTAACATAAGTGTA
>NW_009926410.1:46359-68309 GCF_000696875.1 Nestor notabilis
TGCCAAACTAAGTTAATCTGCAAGCTGTCCTTAAGAAAATGCCTATTTTAAAAACAGTAATGTAGGCCCTAGTGTAGCAAAATACTTTAAATATCAAATATTTATATGATATCAAATATATGATATCAAATAGCTGAGTAAATAAAGTCTTTGCAGCCGGTAGGACTATTCCGTTTGTTGAGTTCAGGACAGCTTTAAGAATGCTCTTCCAACTTGAATCTAAAACCACTTCTATGTACTTCTAGGCATATATAATGATACCAATATCAGCTTGCAAAAGCATTTTGGACATTTATTAATACTGTCTGTTTTAAATATGGAACATTGAAAAGGCCTTTGGAATTACTTTTTTTAGAAAGAGACAATTTCAGTCCTTGTATAATTACAGATTTTTTTTTTCCTCCTGTTTTATGCACTTAATGTCAGCCTAAGTGGAATTTTATGTGACTGATAATAAACAGTGCTTCATATGCAGTCCTCTGTGAAATTGTGGTTTGCAGCCTATTATGAACTTCATACAAGGCTTTGCCAATTCCGCTTTTAACTAGAAACAATTTTTAGAATGTGCCAATGTAAAACCAACCTTCCCCGAAGGCAGGCTTTTCTTCCCCTTTCCAGACTTATTTTACTAGGACTATAATGAGAGATTCTCTCCTAATATCAAACTTAGCTAAAAAAGAAGAGTAAAATTGCTCAGAGTAAGTGGATAAAATGATCACTTGAATTAATCATGTTATTTGACAGAAAAATCCAGGCCTGTTTACTACTGATCTGGTTCAGTGCACATGACATTCAGTAAGAGGATCTCGCTTTATCTGTGGGCTTCATGTTAATATTTTCTTGTTGCTGAAAGGAGATGCCATCATTTATGATTCCAAAAACGTTATTTTTAGGTAGAAATAGATTAAAATTGTGAGGGTGGTGAGGCACTGGAATAGGTTGCCCAAGGAAGCTGTGAATGCTCCATCCCTGGCGGTGTTCAAGGCCAGGTTGGACAGAGCCTTGGGCGACATGGTTAAGTGTGTGGTGTCCCTGCTTATGGCAGGGGGGTTGGAACTAGATGATCTTAAGGTCCTTTCCAACCCTAACTATTCTATGAAAATTAGGCTAAAGGTTCCTGTTAGGTTTGCTATTGGGAACGCTTGTCATGCTTCTTTATAAGATTGATTGAAGGTGACGTGATTGAAAGGTAACTTGCAGACATTTTATAGTTTAATGCAAAGAATTTTGAAGAAACAAGTTAACCTTGAAACTTACATTGCTAATAATGCCATTTATTATCATTAGAAATTCCAGAGGACTTGGTTGGCTTTCTGATTGTCGCCTTAGAAATCTTCAAGCACTTTGGCTGCTGCTTCTGCTGATGTTGCATAAAATGAAGTATTAAACTTTTTTCTAGAAGTTGAGTTAAAATTCCAAGCTACAGATTTCCACTGTCTGTAAGGGAATAACTTTTTTAATTTTTAAAAATAAATTAGTATAACAACTCTGAGTTAAGTCAGCAGATACTTTTTCATTGAACTGCCAGATGTGAGGAACAATTGTTCTTTGCAGTTGTCTTTAGTATTTAGTGACCACCTATTGTTAAGGTACACTGTCTTTGCAAAACTTTACTTAAGGGAATCTCAATACCTACAAAGTAAATATTTATTTTTAACTGTTCCCAGTCAGCAGCCAGTCTGCCACAGAATGTTGTGGATGCTATCAATGATGGAAGATTCTGTAGAAGTCTATTAATACTTGATGTACTGCTTGTTTGTACCATGAAATGGAACAAAAGTAGATTTTGCTGAAGCATCAAGGTGTTTCCTAGTCTTACAGCAAAAAAAGATAAAATACATATTCATGCAGCACACTGAAGATGTAGTACTGTCACTTCAATGTTGTGTTTTTGTTTCAAAAGCATTGAGAATTATGAATCTAATGTTGGTATTTAAACAGGAGGCATGGAAATTAAAAAAAATACCTTTTACTAACAGCACATATGTAATCTCCAATGTAATGAAGTACAGAAATTGACCTAGATGTGTATGTATGATTTTCCTTCACAGATAATTCGAAAAGTAGATAAACAAACAGCGTTATTGGATGCAGATGATCCAGTATCGCAGCTCCATAAATGTGCATTTTACCTTAAAGACACTGAGAGAATGTATTTGTGCCTTTCCCAAGAGAGAATAATCCAATTTCAAGTGAGTTATTTAAAACGGGGTTGAGCTTGAGCTTGGAAAGATCTGTAGTTCCTATCCTTGTTACACATTTCCCTTGCAAGCTGTTTTCAGTGCTTTTTTACATGATCATAGCAAAATGAAGAGTCCACATGAGAATACAGCTTTCATCTTAACTTCTTTTCGTCTAAACTGGTAAATTCATGCTAGTTGAAGTTTATCTGACATTTTGAAGAGTGAAGGTTATGGTTACTTCTGTAGATATCCTTAAAGCTTAATGGAAGAAAACAGAGTTTAGGTATTTAAAGTTAGAATTTTTGAGTCCCATTTTTTTTCTGTACCTGTGTTTAACCTATACGTAATTTTCTTACTGGTTGCTAGATGCTGGAATTAGTCAGAGAGGTATTTGTTGCTACAAAAAATAGTCGTCAGTGTACTTTCTATGTATGCGTGTATACTAATTCAGTACTGTTTACAGGGAAACAGTGAAAGTTTGACTAATTTGCAGGATTGTCAGTTCAGCTTCTCTCCCATGTCTGCATAGACACTGAAATACGAATCTGTGATTCTATAAGCTTGTGTTTTCTGTCATTTTGTGGGTGGAGAAGAACTCTCTAAAAAGAAAAACAAAATGTTGGCCTTATGTAAGTCATTGCTAATGAAAAGTATTATACTTCAGTCTGTAGGTGTTTTAGTCACTTTGCATTATTAAAACAAGATCTATTTTAAATAGCTTCTAGTTGGTGTAGTTTGTTGGATATTAGCTGTTGAATAATACTAAAACTTTGAAAGCTGAACTGAAATAAAACCCAATAATAAACAGAAGGTTGGAAAGTGACAGTATCATAGGTGAGAGTTACAGCGTTTTCACGAGCTTTAGTTTTCTACTACTTTTGCTGAAATGTATGTGACTGTTTCTTTAGGTCATTTGGTTACAAAGAAATGTATAAGGAAACATGTCTTTGAAATAGACATTGTTACTGGCTTAGTTGTTTTTTAGCTCTGTGACTTAGCAAATGAGTCTACAGGTCAGATTGAAAACTTTTCTTTCTTTCTAAGGCCACTCCATGCCCAAAAGAACCAAATAAAGAAATGATTAATGATGGAGCTTCTTGGACAATCATTAGCACAGATAAAGCAGAATACACATTTTATGAGGGGATGGGACCAGTCCATGCTCCTGTGACACCTGTGCCTGTTGTAGAAAGTCTTCAAGTAAGTTAATTTTATTTTTATTTTGTTTTAATAAACTCTCTTATGTGAGATTATTTTTGTCATGCAGATTTAACCTTCATGGTACCATTGTGGAATACTGTAGGAAAGCATTCTTACTTGCTTTATAAATAGGAAATTTACTTTATATTGTAACAATTTTTCTTACTTATGTTTCAGAATACATGAGCCTATCCATCTTAGGAATAATATTGTTCTATACATTAAGACTTTTATTTCTTAAAGTACTATGATATTAATATCCTTAGGACTTCTACTTCTGTTTGATTATTTAGAAATCGATTTTGGCTCTTGAACCAGCCAACCATAGATCAAAGAGAGCCAGACAGATGCCGTATTAAGAAAATCAGCATTCTGCTGTGGAAAAACTTGAAGCTCTCCTAACACGTTCTCCGAAAGATTCTTTGTTCTTTGTTTTCAAAGCCTTATTGACTCCTGTTCTGAGTAGCCACTATCAAAACTTCCACTTGGAAGTGGATATCAAATTAATTGGCAGTATCTTTTAGATGCATTATTTCTTTACAGTTCAGTTGCATAGGTAGTTCTTTCAGTTTTATCCAGCTGATAAAACCAGCACTGTTTACAGCTCTCATATGCATGTGAAAAATTTTTTCTTGTTTGTTTTGGTTTTTTCCTCAGAGAGGGGTGTATATTTTTATTAATAGTTTTTTACAGTGGATTTTCTTTTTTTCTTTTTTTTTTTTTTTTCCCCCTATTCACTTCCTTTCAGTTGAATGGTGGTGGGGATGTAGCAATGTTGGAACTTACAGGACAGAACTTCACTCCAAATTTACGTGTCTGGTTTGGGGATGTGGAAGCAGAAACCATGTACAGGTACAGTATTTCCTACTACTTTTATGGTGATTACATTTTACCGGATGCTTTGAAGAACGTATATTCGTGTGTACATACTGTGAAGTGTATACTTTGTGCCCTGCAGAGAGGGATCTGGGAGTGCTGGTTGACAGCAGGCTCAGTATGAGTCAGCAGTGTGCCCTGGCAGCCAAGAGGGCAAACTGCATCTAGCTGGTCAGTAAAGGTGATTATTCCACTGTATTTAGCACTGGTGCAGCTTCACCTTGAGCGCTGTGTGCAGTTGTTGGCCCCACAGTTTAAGAAGGATATGGAGATACTTAAATGTGTCCAGAGGAGGGCAACAAAGCTGGTAGGATATAGGCTGGAAGGAGTGTCCTATGCGGAGCAGGTAAGGACTCTGGGCTTGTCTGGTTTGGTGAAAAGGAGGCTGAGGGGTGACCTTCTTGCTCTCTACAGCTTCCTGAGGAAGGAAGGTGGAGACAGAGGTGCTGAGATTTTCTGTGCCAGGATGCGTGAGAGTGGTTCAAAGCTGTGTCAGTGGAGGTTTAGACTGGACTTTAGGAAACATTTCTCTACTGAGAAGGCAGTCAAACACTGGAACAGGCTTCCTAGAAAGGTGGTTGATTCCCCAAGCCTGTCAGTGTTTGAGGCATTTGAAAAACACTTTTATAATATGCTGTAACTTCTGGTCAGCCCTGAAGTGGTCAGGCAGTTGGACTAGAAGATCTGTTGTAAGACCCATCCAACTGAACTATTCTGATCTGTTCTATTCTCTAAGCTTAAGTTTTATTGTGCTCAGTTGACTCTTCTGTTTTTCAGGTGCGCAGAGAGCATGCTGTGTGTTGTTCCAGACATTTCTGCATTTCGAGAGGGTTGGAGGTGGGTCCGTCAGCCAGTCCAGGTTCCAGTAACTTTGGTCCGTAACGATGGCATAATTTACTCCACCAGCCTTACCTTTACATACACACCGGAACCAGGGCCACGACCACACTGCAGTGCTGCTGGAGCAATCCTCAGAGCCAACTCAAGCCTCATGGCTTCCAGTGAAACAAATACAAACAGCGAGGGAAGTTACACAAATGTCAGCACAAATCCAACCAATGTCACATCATCTACAGCAACTGTAGTTTCCTAACTACTGTTGTTTGTCTGGACTTTAACTGACTTTTGAGTGCTACATTCAAGAGAACTGAACAATTTTTGTGGTTTCATGGGAAAACACCTTTCCAGTTTAGGTGATATTATTTGAACCTTGTTACCCACAAGTGCTGAGCTTAAATATAGAAGCCACAATAAAAAAAAAAAACCAACCATCACCCCAACATCCGAAACATAAGAACTTTATTGAAAATCTATTTTTCAGCTGTTTTTTTTTAATGGGCAAGAAACAAAAAATGTGGCTGGGATACATGTTGAGCAAACTAGAAAACATGAACACAACATAGTTTTTATGGACCAAGGAACTTGTATAAGCTTTAGTATAAAAGGTACATTTTCACCATACCTTTTTTGTATCACAACATATAGTACACTTTTGTTACCAAATAGTTTATATTTTTTTTTTCCTCTGAGCTTTTGCTCTGAAGTATATTCAGGTTCCAAGCCTGACCATGCTTGTATAATCTAATTACCATACTCTTCCAGTTTTAAAAAAATATATATATTTTTGGTCTGTGGCTGGAACTGTTCCTTTTTTTAAACTGAAGTCTTGTGACTTTTTATGGACTGAAATTGTTTTTATTTCAGCAAGTAGAACCTTGTAAAGGCCAGCATATTTTTTTTAAGATTATATGAAGTCTGTGCAAAAGCTTTAAAAAATGCCTCTGCCTTGCCTGCAATACATGCAATGTATGTTAACTTTAGTGCTCTGTTTTCAGTCATTGTTAATAGTTATTTCTGTTTTCCTTTTTTAAATATGTATTTATAGTGATAATTCATGAGGTTCTAACATTACATGAGTTTTTTTTTTAAAGTGGCATCTCAAGCAGTCATATTAATGATTGTTCGTGTCACAGGCATACATTGGTGTTTTTGAAGGGTTGTTACTGGGTTACTCCCCCTCTTCCTTGCTCAGTCATATTACATCTGAAAACGTTTCAGGATCTCTTCAGGTTTTTCTAATCTTGTACATAATTTGTATTAAGTGTAAGTTAAATGTTTTATTTCAAAAGTGGAATGTCCCCAATAACTTCATTTGGCAGCATGTCTTCTGTCTTGTTGGCATGTAACTAAAGTACCATGAGAAGTATGTGCTACAAATGGGATTGGTAGGTGATGATGCCCTTCATCATTTGAGAATCACAACAAGCATGTTTTTCTTCATCCTGTTCAGTAAATTAGGCCAGACTTTGATGTAACACTTGTATTGAGAACGTGCTTTCATTGTGAAGTGATCATACCATAATAACTAGATACGTAAATTTTATTGCTTAGAAATGGGCAAATAGAAAATCATAAAAGCACTATGAAGATGTTAACTCCTCCTATCCTTATTTCCTGTGGGTTTCTCTTTATTACGCAGCATTCAAGTCTTCTCTCCATCATAAATTCAAGGCTCATTTGCACTTTGACTTTGTTGGTTGTTGCATTTGTTTTTCATTTTGACTTTGCCATGTTTTTGTCTCTCCTTGTAGACCTGCCTGACTCATTTGTATTTGAAAGTATACCCCAGTAGTTCGTTTGTAGTCACAGAACTAGGCATAGACTCATAGGACAAGTTCTGATAGCATGATCTTCCTTTTTAAAAGCCAAAATACAAATTCTGTGCTGTGTTCAGCCTTTTCCATACCTTGAAGCAAGAGTCACAACTGCTGTGTAAATGTGAACCTGTGGCTTCCTACAGTGCATTGCTTACAAGCTTATCTGTTGACTATTTTCATAGGGTTTTTATTTCTGACCACTTATTCCAGTTTCAACACCCACCACCATTTTAAAGCATTGTCTCTGCACCATATTTGTGTACTCTGATGCTCCGTTCTACTTGTTTGCTTTAGTGCTCCGTTGTGTGTGTGTGAAACAGTGTGGTTAAAGGAAGAAATCAATTATAAAGCATATTTAGCTAATAGTAAAATCAGTGCCACTGTCCTTTGAAAATGTGCTTGTATTCTACCACAGGCCTTCATATTTGCTATTCTGTTTGACAAAATTTCTTCTCATGAGATCGTTGCAATGCTGGTTCTTAGCACTAGTGAATACTGCCTCACCTCATCTCCGTTTCAGTGACCAAGGGCAGAATTCATTGTGGCCTTATCTCTGTTTTAAACTGTTTACTGGCATTTACTTGCAAATCTGTTTACCTTTGTATGTGCTATAAAACTTTGTTTTAATTGTGTTGTGGCAGGAATCATTTCACAGTGTTTTTGTTAGAAGCACATAATTATCTTACAATACGGCTTAATACAAGAGCCACAGATTTTCATCACCAATTAGACTGAGAATTAAAGTGATAAATATATATCAGATTCATAGGGTATTCAAGAAGAAACCACAATATACACACAGTAGGCAAACCATAACAAGCCTTTTAACCTTCAAAGACTATTTAAAATAGCTTTTCAGAACTTGACACGTGCTTTTATAATCATTATTTTAAAATTTTTACATATAAATGCAATACTTTTTTATATTCAGTTTCTGTACTTACAGTAATTTTGCCCAATAGATGTAATATTCCTTGACTTGTAAAGAACCTAATGACTTAGCCTAATTTCTGCTGTTCTACACACTACAGTCAAGTGGGTGAAAAAAAGAGACTATTGAAGTTCTGCTTACAAGATCATTTTAAACCCCATTTTACCTTTGGGCTTGTGGCTCCGTTGTTGCCAGTAGTTATTCAGTAGTACAGAAATGGTCTTCCAGGTCCTTACTGTTGTTAAGATGTCCGGTTGTTCAGATATATTATCTTCCTGAACTTTTTCCTGTGGGGTGATATTGTTAGATTTATTGGCCTTGTGAGCTGTTAATCAATTTTCATGCTATTAACAATATCTCAAGATTTTGATAAAACTACGTTTAGAATGTTTCAGTATGAAACTATTATAACTGTTCAAGTCTAGCTGTGTTAAGTCTGCTGTTAATTCTATATACATAGAAATTGAGTCTGTGTTCAGAATGTTGTTATTGTTCCAACTATAGGAAGAAAAAGCATAAAAAGCATATTAAGTGCTCAAATTTAGCAATGCCTTTTTCTACTTTCTTTTGTTTGGAACTGCATTTCAGAATTCAACACTAGCCTAGTCTTTAATAATCTGCTGCTGATGTTTTTCCTAATTATTTGCCCTGAAGGCATCCCACAATTGTGTTAATAATGGTATTCTGTACTTCTTTTCATTGCACAGACTTATAAGATCAGAATGGTTACCTGAAAAGACATGAACTCAAGACATAAATGAGAGGTTTCCCCATATACAAAATTTTAATGCCAAGTGAAACAAATTATCTATTGGAAGTAAGCTACCCACTTGTTGATTGAATGACTCCATTGAGGTGTCCATCTTGAAACTAAGATACTCTTCAATTATTAACCATATTATTTACTTTCTTTCAAAAGCAGCTGTGTTTATGAGTACTGAACAAATGTGTATACTTTCCTGTGCCAGACTTTTGACTTTGTTTTCAAGCACTGTACTGTGGGATTGAGTGGCAGCTTTGTTAGAAAAAGAAGTATATTAGGGTTTCTACTTAACCCTTTTAGGACTGAACGATTTCTTCCCTTTAGATGCTGTAAATTAAATGAGCAGTTCTAACTTTGTAAACATGCTGTGTTCACCACTGCATTTGCCCCATCTGGAGGTGCTATGCTAATGACTTCTTTTTAAATCCTGTAGCATGTGTATACATTCAGTCTTAAAAGGGTTATTTTTACAAACTGTGCACCTGTAAAGTTTCTTAGCAATAAGGTAGAAAAATGAGCAAGTTTTTACCATAATTTTGTAGAATTAATTGCTCAGTTCCATATTTCATCAAGAAAAACCCTGCAATATGGGCAGTTTTGAGGATTAAATAAAAGTGAAATGTAAACCACATAAAAGTGTTTTTTGTCAAGTGTACTCTCTGTGTGTGTATGTGCATATGCTATTGGGTTTCTTTTTTTGTTTTTCCTAAAGAGAAAATGCCATGTTACTGCTGATGTGACAAACATAATTGAACATCTGTACAACAATTTAAAAGTAGTTATGATTTGATCAGGTGTTGAAGCTTACCACGTTTTTGTGGATTTTCTCACTGTTAACCAAGGAATATGGTTTTTATTTTCTTATTTTATTTGTGTGAACAAACAGTGAGGTCATCTGTGGAGCCAGAACACCACAAAAGAAGACCAAGCCAGGAGTGGAAAAGTCATCATTAGTTGTGAGGCTGTGCACACTGGACTCCACTTAAACAGGATATGGAATGTCCACCCAAAAATCTAAATCGGTTTCATTACTGCTTGTATTATTGCTGGAGTTAGATAAGAAACTGTTTATTTCCAATAATGTAACAAAAAAAAAACAACCCCAAACAACCAAAAACCAAACCCAAACCAACAACTGGTTCACTTTTTTATATTATTTATTAAATAAGAAAAAAATAACTGTTTAATTGTTTAACTTTAGCAGCTTTATTATTGTAACTAGTATACCTGACTTGTTTCCATCCTTTCCTTAGCTGCGGGCTGTTGATATTTCTTTCAGTTGGTTAATAATTAGAAGTAGAAATTTAGCAAGCAAGTTTCTTTCTGTGACAGAATACTCTGGTAGGGCCATAAGGAGCTTAGGAATTATGCACTCATTTAGTTTGCAAGCACAAGTGACAGTCACTTGAAAAAAGTTTTTGAGATGAGAAGTGGACACAGCAGAGAGAGAATCTGGAATGGCAGAAACCTACAAGTACTAGTTTTGTGTTAAACAAATCCAAGAATCACTAGTTTATCCGTAATACTGTGAAGGGGCCAGACGTGGTTGCTAAGAAAGTGTGGTGAGAGCAAGAGAGATCTCATTGGAAAAAATAGATCATTTGGATAAAGGAAGCATATAACAGATTTTTATTGAGACATCTGCAGAGGTGAGTGTCATTGTTACTGAGGCACATAAAATAGCCAGAAACTCAACACTTGTAGAGCTTCTGCTGTTTGAAACAGGGACAGTATGGCCAGATTACATCTCAAAGTTATTTTTTAAGAACTCTTGCAGTCTGTTTCTGGAATGATAAATTGATTCTTCTGGAACAGAATAGGAATTGGATCTGAGGTTTTGGCAGATGGAGTGGTCATTTGCTAGACTTTACTGTTGGTACAGAAGAAAATCTGTGAGGTGGTGCTGGTCTTAGATGAAGAACTACTGATAGAAAAAAAAAATCTCTTAATCTAAACCTGGCAATTAGCTATATAAACAGTCTCAATAATAAATACTTCTAAAATCCAGAGTAGAGGATTGAAAGGAGAATGGCATGAAATTATTTGGCTAGAGGAGAGGATTCATTTGGAGGATTACATGCAATATATGCTATTTCAGAAGCATTCAGAATTAAAGAACTGGGACGTGTAGCTTACTTTTTTCAGTACCCTGTGTAGATTAGAGTTGCATGCTTCTGAGAAGGATAAAAACCCACGTGTATGTGCTCAGTGTGTCCATAAAGGATATTTAGTTCTGATATCTAGTAGCACATGCTTAACGTGAGGCCAAAATCATTGAGAATTACCCCCCATTGTTTATTTTCTCAAGTATTTATCAATACTTTCATATTGAATATCAACATTAATTATGTATGCTAAAGAGAAGTAAGTTGAGGAAGTCTTAAGCAAACTTGAAAGCTAACTGCTGTCTGAAAAAGATCTGATAAAGCTGCCTGAATTTGACAGTTTTCAGATTCTGCGTCTCCTTCAAGTATGGAAAAGGATGGTTAAAAGTTTGCTGCCGCTTTTTTCTATGCGCTATTGCCTTTGTATTCTTGTCTCAGTTCCCTTACTTTTCATGTACGGGAACTTTTCGAGATCCTTAATTAGTTTCTGGTTTTTCTCTGAATGTGTAAATTTTGCTGCATAATTTAGGAGAAAGGAGTTGGTGTTAAGTAAGGTGAACTATTAACTTGTGAGACTATGCTGTCATCTCTCCTGTTTCTGCTGTTGTGCTGTGGGATGGGGGAGAAGGAAATGTTGGTTGTTTTTTAAGCTGCTTGTAGGTACATTGAATAGAAGTTTCTACAGACCTGGCCTTAGTGATCTGCAGATCTTCATCTGAAGATGACACGTAATTTGGAAACATACAAAGGTGCCTGTGAGTCTTCATCTGAATGTAGAAATTCTTTGCTTATTATTTGCCTTTTATTTGCTGTCATGTTGCCTTCTCATCTGTGTTCATTAAAACCTTAAAATCATCTCTGCTTTTAACTAAAATACCTTTGTTCTAGTTGCTGATTTGTTCACTGGGAAACTTGTCGTTTCCCACCTCTGCAAATTCCCACAGATGTGTTTCTCAGGCAAGATGGGACCTTGTGCCATTCAAGCTAATTCTGCGCCCTGCCTCCATTTCTCACTTTCTACTTCAGCTTCTCCTGAGTGACTTGACTTTGAGGCCTTTGACAACAAATAAGTAATAGCAGCTGCATTCATTTGTTCATTGCTATACCCATACTTTAAGATATTTATAATGAATTGTTCTCCATTGGCCATCCTTTACAGAAGGAAGGATTTTGTTACAGAAACCACAGCCTTACAGACCATATCATCAGCATCTTTTTAAGACCTTCATAGTTCTGCTTCAAGAATACAATTGTATAAAAGATAGAAGCACTGAGCTATGTACATACTGTGTTTTCTATCTTGAAACTAACTGTTTTAGTAGCCAACTGGTCAGAAACATTTAAGTAGTTCTTTAACGCTCCAAGTGAGTTTAATTCTGGTTTGAGCCCAGTGGCTTTTTATTTTTTGAGTGCGACAGTTTGTTCTAGTGTTTCTGCTTGATTTTGATAATTCTGATAAATTGTATTAAGTCTGTTTAGCACTAATCCAGCCAAGGTATCTGTGCTGTGAAATGGTGTGTAATCCTGAGATCCACACTGCTGTCTTCATTACACATGGCAAACGTGACAGCAGTGACTTCAAACTTGGGTTTTGGTCTGCATGTAGACAACTTTGCATGATACTTCTGTATGTACATGTGATTGCAGAGTTAGTTCAGTGTGAACTCTAAATATTTCTTTACCCTGTAAGCAGGTCTCATGCAGCACCATATAGATACACACACACAAACCACAGACACAAATGGTCAGTTTGTATCTTGTTAGCTTCCATTGTTTATTTTCATCCCCAGTAATCTATTACTGTGATGTCTTAAATTATGTCTTTTTCCCTTTCTTGTACTTTTTTCTGTTTTGGGGTTTTTTTATCTTCTCAATTAGGTGTGCTTCAAATTCTATTTCAGTTCTCTCACTGTCAACAATTTTACTTTGTGGAAATTGGCAAAGGGCAAATAGAGGATTCATGGTAATTTACTGCCCTAAAAAACATAATTGGGAATTCACAAAAAATGTGAGAGATTCAGCAACATTATTAGATTTTAAATGAAAGAAATCACGAGGTTAAGAAATGGTATATCTGATTCTTTAAGTGGTCCTCATGAAAGGTGTTTCTGTGCTTTGCTTTTGAAAGCAAGAATTTTAAATTTCTCATGCTGTTTAACATAGTTCTGTGGAGTTCTTTGTCTGCAAGACTGAGAAAACAAGGACCTTGACATATAGACGAGACAACTGCAGATTTACCTTTGAAGTCAATGTAATTTCTGCCACAGCATCTACTTTCTTCTTTGAGGGAAGAAAGTCAGCAGTCCCATTGTTTCCTCAGCCTGATGAGATTTTATGGGTGGTGGAGCTTGATTTGTGTGACAATCATTTTAAGTGGTGTGATCAAGTATAGTTGTTAAGGTGGCAGAGTCTTGCAGCCTGCAGCAATACAAAGCAGAATATCTTGTGAAACCACTAAAAACCACAAAAACCTTAAGTCTTTTATTGACAAAGCAGGCAAGGAACACAAGGTTCTGGAAAAAGCAGTTTAGTTTTGGGGTTTTTTTCCAAATGAAGACTCCTTGTGGCAGTGCTGTGCAGATCACTGATCAGTTAGTGAAATTTCAGAATAGAGTTCCAAGCAAATTAAATTATTTCTGAAGGGCCTGACGTGGATTAACCTTTTTGTGGGCATGTGTGTCTGTTTTGACAGCCCTTTTGCTGCTACATACTGCTTTTTACATCATGCCAGGGTTTGAGGAGCCATCTGGGTTTTGGACTCTGCTTGATGTGATGATCTCAGTTGTGAGAGTGACATTTCTGTCTTTTTCCCAGTTCCGTACATTCAGAAAGTTTTGGGCTTCTAACTCAATTTCTGGTAAAGGGTTTTACCTTGGAGATTTAATAGACATAGAAATGAAACAATGGTCTGAAAAGTTTATTAAATTTACAAGTAATGTGGATAAGGAGAACTCTTTTTCTTATTTTGGGGGTATAAATGCAATCAGTAAATGTTTAAGCTTTCAAATACATCTGCACTTTCTACCTACTGGTTCATTATTCAAGTTAATTTTATGCTATTTATTCAAAGAAAAACTTACGTGATTTTTATTGTTGTTTTGTATTCTACCTTCAGATACTTTGGCTCTTAAGCTGTCATAAACCAAGCGTGTTTCATCCTAAAAATTTATTATCTGAGTGTCTTTATATCCTAGACTACTTCAAAATTCAGATTTAAATTATAAATTTTGATGAAATTCTGCTTTTGCAGAACTTTTTACTATCATCTTACAGATGACCTTTGAGAAAATAGGTATTGGCTACCAATATAAATGGGTTAAATTAGAAAACAAAAAAAATCCGTCTCCTCTCACTGGACATGCGGATGGTGAAGCAATAAACTAGGCTTACTACCTGCATGGGATTATCTTCACAGCAAGGAGAAAACTTAATATGTCATGCAGTCATAGCTTTTAAAAATTACATATGAATCTTTGTTTGTAGCTTGTTCCTCCCGCTACCTTGAGGAATAGTTATGAAATACGGGCAGAGTTTTGCTATTCATCTGTTGGGATCTTAGAAAAAATTATTAACGAGTTTCACATTATATTACAATCTAACTTCTCTTTCTCTTATTTGTACTCTCATTCTATTTTGACAAGTGAATTATTTGCAGCTGGTCATATTAGAGTGAACACTAACAGTATTGATGTTTATCTTGTTTTTCAGTTAATTTTGTATATAGGGAAATGTTACTTTCTTTTAAAAATGATGTTTAAATGTTAGCTTGTGGAATGTTCTCTGCAAAAGCACTATGGCATGTTCAATGCAAATTGGACACTTCTCATTTTTCTGATGCAGGAAATTTACAGTCCTGATGCAAAGGACATTTGTCCAGGTCCCAGATGAGGGTGAAAAAAAAGAGTTTAGACCTTAAGTAAAATGCAAGCACTGCCAAATTATTACATAAGATGGAAGGAGAGAGTTAACAGCAAAGGTGAACACCAACTTTTAAGCCAGGCTGCTGCATATTTCAGGGCTGATGGGGGTTGTGAATCATGTGATGAATGCAGCCATTATGCAAGTCAGAGTCTTTCTTGTCATATAGGCCAAGAGGAGATGCTGTTTGTTAGGGGTTTGTTCCACTGGCCAACAGTGATGCTGGCTCAGAAGGAGGAATGATGACACATGAAACCCCTCTGTCGAGTACCAGTTAAGGTGTCTCCTTGGTGGCCAGGACTTATGAATCATTTTATTCTGAGACCTAACAATGTAAAATGGGAAAAATCAAATAAGAGATGGATGATAACAGCAGTGCAATCAGCTGCTGAACTCCATCAGAACTGAGTTACAATCTGTTGTTCTCAAGCAATTCATTTATTGTCATTGGTAAACAGCCAAGAGCTCAGGTACAAAATATCAAATCATATAAAAGATACCTCCTAGGAAAACTTGAGCATGCGTGCTGTCTAAGTTGAAATCATCTTGAATTTACCTAATCTTAACCAATTTGATGTATTTTAGAGCCACATAGGGAAAGTTTTTTAAAAAGTGGAAAAGGGTAAAAAAAAAAATCTCTGGTCGAGATACTTGCTTTGAATGCAAAGTTGGGACATGAGTAGCTGTCTTGGATCCCACTGAAGTACAGTAACAGTTTCTCTAGGGATTTCTAATCTGTTTTCCCTCATTTTCCAATTAAGAATAGTTTATAGGCATTGATAAAACCCCTGCCCAGAGAGACTGTTTTCCATGTAACCCTTTAGTAGGTTCATTTCACCTGGAATGGTGCAAACTGAGGTTTAAATCCTTTTTCCAAACCAAAACCAGGAAGAACTAAAACTTGCTCCCATCTCATCTTAAATCAGAAATTCTGTCTTGGATTAGAGAAGCTTTCTCCCTGCCAAAAAGGGTTCGCTCTGAGTGCCTCATCTCCATCAAAAGTTCTTTGAGTTGATAGTTTAATAGGAAAGCTCCTGAGGAACTGTCACTTAACTGAACTTCCCAGCTGAAGTTGAACTGTGAAGTTCTTCAAGGAGTGAATTATATCCCTGAGACAGAGAAATATGAATGATTTGGTGAGCACAGATGAAAAGCAAACTGATGTTAACTGAGCCATTGCCTTCATACTATAGGTCCTTGATAAGTGTCTAGGCATAGCAGACCATAGACAAAAATGGAAAGGATAAGAATGGATTTGTGTTCAAGGGAAACTGGGGGCTTCTGGAATTTAAACTGTAGCTGCTGCCCAGAAAACTCCTACTGGCTGTTGTTTGATGAGAAATATGTGAATAATGTGCTGGGTTTTTACTTGCCAAGCCATCTGAATCAGTCAGCCTGGTAATCAACTGAGCTGCTGAATGGAGAGATGCAGGAATCTCAGCTGACAGGCAGAGCTAAAATGTCAATTCATTAGGAAGGTGTAAGAATTGTTGCCTCGTAAATGACACAAACCCTCCAGCACCTTACTACAACACTAAAACTGTTCTATCGGCTCTAAATAACCTGACAAAAATAAACTAAAATAATAGGTGCCTGCACTTTGGACCTGATGGAGACTTTCCACTTCAGTGGCCTCCTGAGCCCAACACCACACTCCAGAAATCGGTGTTTGTGGTCAGAAGTCCCACTGGATACACCTGAGTATAGGATTCTGGGCTGATGTATTTAAGACCAGTAGGAACAAACGCTTGAAAATGAATACACAATCTCCTTTCAGATACCCAGAGAAAAGGGAAGTTGTGCTTATTCTGACATCCTTACCCAGACAAACTCTCATTGATGACAACAGAATCCACAAATGTAAGCCCAAAATTGTTCATAGCAGCTGCTGTTTGGGAACAAATAGGGTTAGATGGGACTGACTCCAGGCTGGGTTTGAAGCAGAAGTAGCTAATTGGAGTATAATGGGTTTCCAAGTGAGCAGCAGCACCTCAGGTATTGTGCACCTTTGTTTATACCACTTCTTGCAAGATTTATCCCTTTCTGAAGATTTCTGTTGCAGTTGTAAACTACCTCATCCACTCACCCAAGCCAAAAGACATTTAAATATCTATATTTTTAACTGATTTCCTCTTACTTCAGTACAGACACAATCTATGTACTCATTCGGTGGCCTGAAAATTCTGCTCCTGCTTCACCAGATGCCAAAACCTTTAAGCCATTAACCCGCTCTCACCTAGTTCCACCTCCTTTAGCAATAGATACGTATGTGCCGTCAGTCCTTGAAATGCATTGCAAAAAGTGAAATCTAGAAGATACATTTGTGTCGCCCCTGATTTTCGGTGCGATTTTCGGTGCCATTGGTAGGCCACTCCAGAAGAGGTAGATTAGTAGTTGTCACATCTCACTTCACCCATGGAAAGAGCTGAAGGGCCCAAATGCAAGAAACCAGAATGTGCAAGACGGTCCAACCTTTTTCAAAGGTAACTTGTCAGAGAGGACATAGAAATCCTGAAATGTCAATAAAATTAACTGTAGAGTTTGAAACCAACCAAAACGCATCAGGAGGAGCAGTTGAAATTACAAAACAACAATAGTTTTGCTGGTGACCTGTGTGTGAGAGCGTTATATCTGACACACTCCACATGGGCAATGGGAATTGCCAGGATTAGAGATCAGTCGTGGGAGGTAAAAGAGAAAGGCTTGTATTAAAGCTAGGAAACAAAGTAAAGGGAGATCAGGGCAAATATGAAAGTTTGCAGTATAATTCAAAAAAAAAAAAAAAGAAAAGAAGTGGATGTAAAGTTACTTGATGGTGTAACTGAAAAGCAGGTGTTCCCAAGTGTGCCTTCCTCAAAAGCCCGCCTGACTGCTATCTGAGATAACTGATTGCACAGGTGGAGGGAGTCTCACAGACCCAGAAATGTACTCTAAAGCACTTACACAAATATGTTCCTCCAGAGAAGACTAAGGACAGATGTGAGTAAATAACAATTCTTGGCTCAGAAGCAGAGCCTGAAGTTGCACAGATGGCTACATTTGAGACCACAGGCGCATGGAAATAATAGCAAAGTTCTTCAGTTTGTTTTATATAGTGTTAGATTAGAAACCATTATTCAAACTAAATTTGGAGGAAGAGCAGATGCAACATGAATCAGTTATAAAATTGCATTTTGGAAAGTTTATATTAATTTAGAAACATGTTGCTCTTGGTAAGAGTTAGGAGAATAATTGAATGTACAGGGCATTGTAGTCTAAGCAGACACGTAGATTTGGATAGCAAAGCCAACTGGTAGCACTGGGATAGACAACAGACTGCTGTTAGGCGACAGAATGAGGACACAGGAGCTCTGCAGTGAAAAAGAGCTTTAGCTAGAATGAGCTGGAGGCAGGGCAGGAGAGGCAATACCTGTTTCCTCCTAGCAGAGAGTACCGCTCTCTAAGCTCATTTACAGGATGCTAGTGAAGGGTAGTGTCCTGTTTCAGTTACTGGTAACTGATAAACGCAAGCACCACAGTTCGAGGGGAGGAGCGTGTTGGTTGTGGGGTTTTTTAGTTTCTTTTTTAAATAATCCCTTGTTTATGTAGGTACTTGTTTTTCTACTTACCTGACCACAACTGGGTTTTATGGTTTCTGGAACCTTTGTCACTTCTAGCTCTGTCTGATGGAATATAGGATCCTTACAGGGTACCTCCTACAATGCCAGTGGTGGCAGAGATGAGGTCTGGGTTAGCTGGTGGGCAAGATGTGGAGCTCCCAGTAGGTGCAATGGGTGCACAGTGTTCTGAGGTATTAGGCTTTGGGGACAGAGGTAAATAGAATTATATTCCCTTAACCCATCAGGTAGACAAAATGCTCTGCTTACTAGCAGTATGTTTTATGCAGCAGGTTCTCCATGGCCCTGAGAGCACTTCTCCATCTGGCTTCTTGGCTTGGGGCACACCGCAGAGAGACCCCCAGATCCACTTGCCTGGTCTGTCTTGCCGTCAGAATCCCTTCAGCAGCAAAATCCTGTGCAAAGCCTGTGGAAAAGAAATTCATTCCAGAATAGTTGTTTTCTTTCCAAATCTCTGTTTTCACCCTCGCTTAAAACAAGTGCATTTGTACATAAAGTGAAGTTGGGTGTTCCTTCCATCTTGCTGCCTAGGTAAAATTTTGCCTACCCCCAATGTGTCTCCACGTACAGGACACAGCTGCTTTTTTTTCTTGCTTTCAAAAGGGTCTTGACAATCCAAACACAAAAAGTGTTTGCAATGATTTTCTCTCTCCACAGATCAGATCACATTGTCCTTTCCTCCTTATTATAACTTTTCCCCCAACTCTACAAGGCCAAGACATTTCCCATTCACCTTCCTTCCCTTCCATTCCTACCCCAGCTCTGCGTTTGGGCTCTGCAGAGCCACGTTTCCAGTGCAAGTGCATCGGATTCACCTTTTTCTTTAGTCACCATCTTTCTAAATATTTGCTCCTCTACCCATCTTATTAATCTCTTTCAAATCTCACAAGAGCAAAACAGGACAAAGCTGTACACCTGCAGCTTGCTCTCTCCCTCTCTACACAGCCTCTGTAATTGGAGGCTTGTCAATCTTGGCTTCAGTGTGTAGCAAAAGAAAGTCTCCGTGGATTTTAATGGATATTTGACAAATTAGTGCAGCAGAGGAGTGAGGTTGGATGTTAATAAACATTTGATGTCCTGTGGAAAACACTGCCTTTCAATGAGCATTCTTTGAATTTCCACTGACTTTTAGTTTCCCCTAAAAAGGAAAGAAATAAATACAACAGGGAAAAAATGCTTGAAAAATACCAGGGAATGCACAGCTACGCCTGACAGTCTCTCCTGATCTGTATTGTTTTGCTGCAGTCACTTGATGCTATTTAAACAGGTTTCTTATCCAGTAAACACAAGGGCACTAAGAGATGTTTTCTGGATCCTTTTCCTAGATCTGCAATCCCAGTGAAGCGATGACTTTGCTATTAGCAAGACTTTCTTCTGGTTAAAAATGCGCTGTGATAACCTGTCTTACAGCTGAGAATTTGCTTCGGTCACTATTGCTTTAGCTTTTTTTAATAGCTCAGTTGAACACTGACCACGTCTGGACTGCAGATAAAAAGCTCTTTGTGTTGAATACACAGCAGCCTCCTCATCCTGTGATGATGTCTGCCTTCCGTCATCAGATGGTCAGAGGTTTAAGTTGGTCGTAGCACCCTGGGAAGCTACAAGGGGTTGGCTTTTCAACAGAAGCAGCAGTCGTGCCCTCTCTAACGCAATGAATTAACTTCAGGCCATAACCACAGTGTTATTTTTCCTGCCTGCATGTGGACTGTGGCTGGACCATCCTTTGGGAAGACAACAGAAAAAGCAACTCCAAAGACAGAAAGACAAAGTGTCTTAGGTGACATTATTATGCTTATATTCCTTTATGGTAATAGCAATGCTGCCAGATGCCCCCACAGGGATGTGGACTGAGTTTTAAGCCAGTTTCAGAGCAGGAAGCAGCTCTGGTTCCTCCATGTCTGCCTCAGTTTGGTTATGAAATCCTGAAGATCTCGGTGTTAGAAGGGCTGTAGCAGGTTTACAAGAGCCAAGGCAGCAGTCTCAGCTGTCTGGTCAGTTCTCTCTTGGCTGTTGTCATCTGTTTATTGTGGTTGCCCCTGTGCTTTCACCTGCGAGTGTCATTCTTCACTTGGTCATGAACGAGGCCTCTTGCCAGTTGCTAAATATTCTCAGAACATTTGAACCTGAACCACCGTCCATTTAATTAAAAAAAAAGAAGGCTCTGTCAGCACGCCAAGAGCATGAGCAGCCCCTCGCCTCTCCTGTGGGCTCCGTACCTGTGACTGCTCCTCACGCTTGTTTTGTAACACTGGCGTTTGTATGATGTTCACAGGAGCTACTTGTCCACAGTCTTAAATCAAACACACATTACAAGTTGTATTTCTCCATTCTATCGGGAGATATTTTTAAAATTTTTAATAACTGCCAAAATAGCAGGAAGTCAATTAAATGGTGTTTACCTCATAGGGGATGATTCCTACTTGATGTTTGCTACCTGCTGATGCTAATGAAGATGTTTTGTTCTCATCTCTCAGTACAGTGGACAACTGACATCTCACTAGCTCGAAATCAGTGCTTTTTGGACACAGCTGGGAGCGGAAGCCAAAGAAAACTTTTCATGCCATAATTACCTGTAGAGATGCAGACAAATAACTCCTAGCAGGGATGATTTGCTATTAGGCAAGCAAAGCGGGGGCTTTACAAGTCACAAACATTTCCTTTGCATGTTTGTCACTTTGGTAGGTACCCAAGGCAGCCTAACGAGTATTGCAGGAGGAAAAATAAATGATAATGCTGGAAATGGGTCTTTTTATAAACCACTTACACAGAAATTCTGGCATCTTGAAGGCACGCATTTCTATGTTGTGGATGTAACTGATGAGAGAAAAGCCGGGGAAAGAAAGCTGGAGCTGTATAAAAGAACTGAATAATGCATACAGAAAAATGGGTAGGAAAACTGAGGTCAGAGAGTGAGCAAACTGCTGACCTACATACACCTGAGTGAAGCGTAATTTGGTTGGTCGATGTCATATTCTGAATGGAAGAGCAAGACATTTGCAAAAAACCCAACCCTCTCTACCCCCCTGTCTCTGATGCTGATTACAGCCTCTCCTTTCATATAATCCTTACAGAAAGCCATTACGTTTTCTCTTTCTTCACTTTCCTCTTGAGAATAGGCATCTTTTGCCACCAGGAACACTAAGTTTAGCTCAACATCCATTAAGTTTAGAGTGAGAAAAAAAAAAGATGAGGCATGTTTACCAAAGCCCTGGGAAATGGAGGAGGGAGTAAGTACAGTCCTTGAGTCTGAGGCACTCTTAATTTGTGTATCTCGATTTGTATAAAAATGCATTGGCTATGGAAAAATGGCTATGTGAGAAAATAAAGTAGGTGAGTAGCCATTAGAATCCTCTCAACACCTACATGGGTACTTCCAAGGTTAATGCTTCATGGGGAAAACAAAATAAAACCTGCATTCACCATTGCATTTGTAACATTAGAAGCTGGTTTGGCTGCAGTCAGTAAACGACTGCCACGTTCCGGCCTGAGCACGGTGCGAGTATATCTGATTGTAGTTTAGCTCTGGTTCGGAAACATGAGCAGTGGCATACCCTGCTCTACACGGTTGTTCATCCAGGTTTTCTTGGCAGGCTTTGTCTGTGAGGTCCTGTGGAAGGCAGCTACCCTCAGATCAGTCCTCTGCCCTAGCAAAGTTGTGCACGTGGTCTTGAGCAAGTGCCTGCTCTTAAGGGAAATCCTG
>NW_009926410.1:68340-96072 GCF_000696875.1 Nestor notabilis
TATGTGTGTGTTTATTTGTTGTGCTTTAGCTGCAGCATCTCTATAGTATTGCATTATTTCAGTATTGTCAGACCCTGAAATAACCTATTCCAAGCCAGAAAAGTGTCGTGAGGAGCCATGATGTGTGAATGCAGGTTGCACTATCTCTGGGCTTGGAGGCAGAGGGGCTGGAGGAGCAGGCAGGAGCCTGGACAGGCTCACTACTTTGCCAAGAAGGGCTTGGCAGCATCACAAAAGAGGTCACAACTCATCTAAGGGGGGTGTGAACCTTCAGTGGCTGCAGCTCCAAATACACATGCTAGTTTTCATTCAGAGCACCTGCATTTTGCCTTGGCAACGGTCAAATATATCCTCAATTTTCACCCTTCCCACCAAGTGCTCTGTTTAGCAACATTTTAGGCATCTGCCTTAAACTGACCCTAATAATAGAGGCTGTGTGTAATAATGACAGGGTAGAAAAGGAGGACTTGGACATTATTTTGTGCTATGGTTTTGTCTTATGATCTAGCATATACTGCTTGTTTCAGCATGCCAGGAGCTGGTGTTTAAGAGACACAATGTGTGAACTCAGACGTAGGGTTGTAAGGGACGATTGCAGAACTGTTGCATTGTGGGCAGGATATATTGCTTGGAACAATATGTTTCAGGAGTCTGTCAACTGTAGATGATAGGGGAAAATGAAGATGAAAGTGCTTTCTGGGAAAGTAAATCTGGGAAGGAAAATAAACCTGTCAAAGAGGAAAGAAAATCTAGCAATTGCTGATGGGGGGAAAGTAACCTGGAGACTGGGAAGGGTACAGAAGGAAAAAACCATGGTGACATGCAGCTGAAAGAGATAACAGAAAGACAAAGGGAGACAAAAAAACAGGAGTCAGGGAGAAAGGGGAAGAAGAGAAAGACTTCAGAGATTTACAGGCATTATACACCTGAAAGTTTTTGGTTTGCCATTTCTGTGCTACGTCTGGGAAACAGTTTGCTTTTAGGTACTGCCCATTCATTGTGTCCATTTTGGGACAGGATTTCTCCCCGCAACCCTAATAAACTAATGTTAAAACAAGGAGATTTCATGGCCTCTTTTATTTTTATATGTTTATTCCACCAACATTTATTGTAGAAGATGAATTTCCACTTAAAGAGGTATCTGAATTAAAGGTGCTGGGACAACTCCACAGCACTTCAGCAATAAAAGGCAACATTTGGAGCCAGGAGTGACTTCTGCAATGCACAGATCAGGGAAATGTCATTAAGATGCATGCAGGTTGCAGGAAGGCTGAAATTTCCTGTGCTAGGAAAGCAGAGCAGAAGATGACAAAATGACTGGATTGCAATACTGCATTCTAAAAACTTAATTCCTCCCCCTTGCTGGAATTTGTCTTAAGGCTCGTGACTCTGGGAGCTTGGTCGAAGAGTTACCGCAGCCATTTAAGACGCAAAAATGTGCTTAGGGGGCAATGGAGGGTAAGAGTGACACATGCATAAACAAGCCTTGGAGAAAAGGAAACGTGTCTGTTCTGGCACATTTCTAACCCTCCCCTGATTGTCGCCCAACTGCCACTCCATCAGCATCTTCTTCTCCTGCCTCCCTTGCTTCATCAGCTCCAAATTGTGCTCCCTGATAGTCACGAGTGGGGAATCAATCAGAGAACTCCGCTCCTTTCAGCCGCAGGTACTGAATGGAGGCCACAGGGGGCTGTGATCTGATTAAAGCATTGTTGAAAATAGCTTTTGCCTTTCATCTGAAACCACTATCCCTCAACCAAATCAGTTGGAGCAGGTAATGCTGCACGTACTGGTACGTGGGCTCTAAAGGTACTGGAGAATCTACAGCTACAAAGGGGAATTTGCCTTTTAAACTGCATACAGAGTGGTGAAGTAGATGGTCTCACTATATGGCACATAGTCAGCAAAATTCACATCCTGTATATTATAAAATGTGATTTATATATTTTTTTGCTTAAACAACAATTTTTAAACTATGTCCTATAATAAAACCAGACTTTCAAATGCTGTAAAATACTTCACAAATATTTTTTCTTCTCTCGCTCTTCCACATAAATCCAAAAGCAGTGAAGTTTGTTCCCTCAATTTCAACACGCAGGACAGGTTTGTTGAGGGTCTTACCCTGTGTCCTTCCGTGAAGTAAAATTTTCTTTTCGTTGTTATGAATTAAATCACATAATTTAATTTGGTGAGTATTTGCAGAAGGTCAGGCCTGTGTCAGTAGTCTCGGCACTGTTCCAGGAACAACGGCACTTTATTACCGTGCAGGGAAAATATTGTTTCTATGGATTGTGCATAAATGGTGGTTAGAATTGTTGTTTTTTTTAATTTCCTGTCTGTGGACAAGCTGGATGCAACAAAAATAATGGCCAAAGTGGTGTGCTAAGTTGTACGGGTAAATCATGTCAGGCATTATCTGAGTGCAGAACATGGATCTGGGTGCGTGGGACTCAAACAGTATTTCCAATTTAAAACCGTTCTGTAAAGAGATCAGATTTTCCTGATTAAAAACCTGAGAGAGATTGTATTTTATATCCAAATCTACATTCCACGCTGTGCTCAAATTTAATCTCTGCTTAATAACAAGTTTTCTAAATAATATTGATTCAGGTGGAAGATAGAAGCATTTCCAACAGGATATTTTCACAAAACAAAATAAATGACCTGAACACTCACACTCACCTGTGCGCTGCACAGGAAAGAGACTGCGATCCTCGCTCAACAAAACACCAACAATCACATCATTCCAAGTGTTGAGTCGTGTCTACAAATACGTGTGCTTGGAGAAAATCGTGTACTTGGGGAAAAAGCTTAAAAAACTGTGTTTTCTGATAAAGTTTTTCCACCTTTGCTCATTGTGCATGTTCTTTCTGCCTTTTTACATCCAGCGGCTTCTATTTCCACATGGGCAGTACCATGCCAGGAGTGACTGTAAATATGTATCTGTGAAGCCTGACTACCCTGGGCATCATCATACATCTTCAGTCCTGTGTCTTTTGTAAAATCGCCTCATTGCCTTTATCCCAATCATTTATCCCTGGGCTTCCCAGTGTGACAATTTCCACACAAGCCTTTGGGGCTTATCTAAGACCCTGCCACATTTATGTGTGGGTGCTTGCAGCTACGCAGAAGAAAACCACTTCTTCGTGCTTATTTGATGGGGTTTATTTAAATCAAAAATACATTAAATTATGTTAATTCAGGTTATTGCCAAAGTGAAGAATCCATTCCATCCACAAAGTCATCAATATTTATTTTCATTTTATTAAAAAGAAGATGAAATTATTTTACTTAAAAGCATTATTTGCACATGGACAAGCCCATTCTCCCCACTCTGGAATTCTTCTTTTAATTGACCATGACACCACCAAAATGATCTCAACATGGATTAGCTCAGCTAAAATTACATGAAAAAATACTACAAATGTAATGGAAAGGTTTTGATTTTGAGGCATAGATATTGAAGTGAAGACTGCAATACATGTATTCATGTTTGAGGAGAATCTGTTAATGTCTTGGAAATTTTAAGAGATACTCAGAACTGCAGCTGAAAACTGAGCAAAACCATGCATGTAAAGGACACCAGTTTTTTACAGGAGAATTTATGACAAATAGAGCATCTTCTAAGGTTTCTTATGAAGTCCCTTATCTTCAAAGAGCCCTCTTCCTCCTTTGTACTTTTGAAGGGAAAACGATAAAAAGCTCAGACAGTGATAGCATCCATTTCCCATAAAATTCTCACTGCCTTTACTGTCAGCTGAAGTGTTTCTTTACCTCAGAACTATATCACATTCAGCTGATGCCACAGTCACTTTCCAAGACCAGATGATAGACACTTGAATTTCTGTAGACCACTTGTTGCCTCTTCTGCCACAGCTCAGGGGGGTGCAGATGCATTCATGTGCATGTAAGAACATTTGGAGAGTGAAGCCCCTGTCGTCTTCCCCTCCTCTTCATCACCAACCTCTCCCCGTATTGCAGGGGGCTTTTGCTTTGCACAGCAGGTGAAAGTGTCCAGAAAACCCATGCGGAAGCGCTTGTTCATAAAGCAGTATATGATAGGGTTCACGCAGGCAGAGGTGTAGGACAACAGGTGGATAAAGGAGATGGGAGCCCCTGAGAGACGCTGATCTGCTGAAGCGGTGTCAAACGCGCGCCAGGCATTGACACTGAAGATGGGAGTCCAGCAAAGGAAGAACAAAACCACTATCACCATCAACATGCGGATGACAAGTTTCTTGGCCATCAAGTTGGCAGAAGAGCTGCTGCTTCTCACCCTGTCTATTTTGCTATGGCTGGTAGCAGAGAGCTGCTGCAATGGCATTTTCCTTTTTCTTTTGGTTTTGTTGAGGTAGCATCCATCTCCGTCCTCATATTTGGCACTGCAGGTACTTACTTTTCTTTCTGTACATATAAGTTAGTGCTTAAATAGTTTGCAAAACAGTGATTCAAAATAAAAAAATTAAGAATGGAGCCTAAGTCTAAATAAATAACGTGATTCATGGCTGAACAACTGCTGCAGAGAAGGTACTGGCCTACTTCTGAGCCATTCGAGTATCAACTGCTCTGTATCCACTATCTCCCAATATTCTCACATCCTAGCTCCATAAAAATTGATGCAAAGGATGTAAGAACACTGCCTTAGTATTTACAGAAGATAGTTCTCAAAATTATATGCTTCTATCTAAATCTCACAGATTTGTTTTGTGGTGTTCGCTGACAGAAATGGTCCCCATCCATTACCAGAAAAAAAATAATCTTGGTATTTCCATAATAAGCAAATTAAAATTGAATATATCCTGCCCAGAGTCTTTGCAAACAAGACATAGGTGAGGAATTATCTGCTAGTGAATAACAGAATAACTGCAGTCAACAAGTGCATCTGGCAGGTTCACGACCATAGCTGGCCATAGTGATTGTCTTTTCAAATAGACAGTTTTGCTTTCAGTAGCCTTAAGATGACTGCTCAGATCTTCAACGCTAACTTAAAAGAACCCCAAACCTCGGTATAAATGTATTGTTACCTCGTGAAGGTTTTCTCTGGCTGGCATCAAATTTTATTCCTCTGTAGAGTTCCAATGAGATGAGGCCATATGCAACCATCATTATAATCCCAGGTATAAGAAAGAGTATGAGCAGCAGGAAAGTGTACCTAAAGAATCAAAAGACAAACTGAGACCAGGGAACAGCACAAAACCAGAAAAGCTCCTTTTGCTCCAGGCAAGAAATGGGGGGGGTGTATGTGTATGTGTATGTGTAGCATTTCAAGATTTTTCTGACGTTTTTTCATGCTAATACAACGCATTGTTTTGACAGCTCTGGAAATCAGGCGTTTCCCACCTTTTCTCCTCTTCCCCCAGAAAAGTACAGCAGGAACAAGGCTACTGCAGCTGCAAAACATCCATCACCCAATCTCTGCAGGCCCTGAGGAAATGGGCACTCTCATAATGGTTAGAGGGAGCAGAAGGTTTCTCTGCCCAGGAGCAGGGCTCCCTGCTGTAACCAGATGCCCTGTACCTTTGAAGGATGTAAAAATTGCCTTGCAGAAGCCAAATGAGGTACTGCTGATTCTCAAAGGAGCCCCTGGTATTGGCAGTCACTTCTTCATGAGCCAAGGGCCATAGCACAAGTGGGCAGGGACAGAGCAGCCACGACCTGGGCCTTCATCCCTGCAACCATGCAGAGCCCCCAGGGAGGCATCCCAGGGCCAACCACCCTTGAGCTAAAGGAAACAGCTTTTACTTGGTTGCACTTCTGTTAATTTTCTCGTCAGCTTCTGTAATGTGATTACAAGTTGGGAAATAATTCTGTTTAACTGCATTCATGAGCCTATGTCTTTTCTGCTCCCCGGGACTTTGGTGCAAACTCACTAATGCACCTGGGAATCCACAACACCAGGGAGACAGAATTTTCCCCTGCACCTCCCTCCTCATCTGTACTAACATTGCTGGATACCTGAGACTACAAAACCATTACTACAAATTTACTATGTTTGTGGATACACCATACTGAAGTGGTGCATACTTTAATCTTGTTCCCAGTTCCAGCTGACCTTCAGTATCCAAAAAACTCTTACATCTTCTCAGTGCCATTTAAAATGTTCAGTCATTGTGCAAGGACACAATGTCTAAGTAATATTGCTGCTTCTCTGCTTCAGAGGACCTTCAGACAAACAAATTAATGGGCAAGGCAGCACACAGAGGGGCTTTTGTATGTGTCTGCATTTCTCAAAGATTAATCAAGGATTTCTCTGAAAATATTTAAGTTTGTGTATAAATGAGTCAAAGCAGTACTCCTACTTGAAGAGTGACAGATGCTTGCTTTACAGCAACAGTAGGGGTTTAGCAGATCACAGTGTGAGAATCATTGGCATGTTGGGTATCATTCATATGACAAGGGAAAAGTCATACAAGTGTCAAATGTAAGCAGCTTAAAAATATGATTTTTTTTTTACTTCTTAAATAAGCATGATAGAAGTGTAAATGTATGCTAGAGGTTAATGCTTGATTTTCAATAGGTTTAACGCTACCATGAAATCCTGTTTTCTGCCAGATAATTACGCATTTGCTAACAGTCAGTTATGTCTTACCAAGACTGCTGAATGACATCACTTGGCCAAAGGAGCCGACACATATTTGCTGTGGTGTTGTTATACTTGGTGAAAGGTACCAGCTTGCTGTAAATTGGGTATGGTGCCATGATGGTAAAGGAAACACACCAGGTAGCAGCAATCACCTTCAAGGCATGAGATTTTGTCTGCCAGACCCGGGACTGCAGAGGTTTGCAAATGGCACTGTATCTCTCCAAAGATATGGCAACCAGGTTGAATGTAGACACGCTTACAGAGACACCTATGTATATATATAAAATAAAGGAAAAGGTTATTCCCTTTGCTTAAATGCTCATGTTATTTTTCAAATAGTCTAACTTTCTGAATGCACAGGGAAAATGAAATACAGGATTATTTAAAATCTAAAATACTTATAAATATCATACTGATAAAGTCAGTGAAGAATATGCGGGCAATGGGTCTGGGTCTCCAGACTGATGTTGCTGCTTTGCACTTCTCTAATGCCAGAAGTCCAAGAGAAAAGATTCGTTCTGTGAAACCATGAAATTCTGATAACAGGGAAAGAAGACCCTTTTCCTCCTAATTCTTTTCTTTACTACTGTGGTTTATGCACTTCGCTATTTGGACTGAAATTGAAACAAGCGTTTGAAATCAGTGGGATTATGCTGTTGACTACTCTTTAACACAGAAGTTCACAGTCCCCCTTCTACTGCTTTAATTTTTTTAAGCATCCTGCTTGACTGGTGATCTGATTTTCTCATTCAAGAGAATTAAATATGCTATCACTTTTTAAATTAGATGCTAATGGAGTTACAAAGTGGAAATGAAGTCATGAAGCAGAATCTTTGTCCTTCAAATGCCCTTAACTTCTCCTGTTCATATATTATAAAATATAGTGCAGTGGTCTGTATTTCTGCCACTACGGTGCCCCAGTTTATCACTACAACATATAAATATTTCTTGTTTGTCACAGTTTTTTCTTTCTGTAAATGAGTTTCGTTTAATAATCTTTGTGAATGTGGGTCAAAATATAAAATGCCAATACCTTTACAGTTTGCTCTACACAAATTACCTGTAATTTAATACAAGTCTTCCTACATCTTAAGATGAAAAATTGAGCATAGGTGATGCAATGCATGTCAGTGTCAGTTGAAGGCCCTGTCAACCTGAACTGATAATGGGAAATATCCACATTCTGTCTCTTAAAATAAAGCGCCTTCGTAATGAAAAACTTCATGTTAGAAAATATTTCACTGGATTATTTTTTTTTAAGTAATTTACACAGTGAAGACAACAACACTTCAGTAGTGGTTTGTGGTATTAATGGCAGCAATTCATCATAATTGTTTAAACATGGCCTTTAGTTTTATCGGTTTTATCTACAAAAAGATGTTGATTTCCCATTCGCACACTTTAGGTGTGTACCTTCACATCATGGCAAAGTTCTCAAGGGCACGGGTTGAAAGGAGACCTGAGGTTTCTATAATGAGCCGAGGGTGCCCCAAGGTTGCAAAAACTTTACACAACGTTCTCCCTTTTTTTTTTTTTTTCTGTTTTAAGAAACAAGCAAATGCACAGGAAGTATTGGAAGTGACACAAAATCACTTACACAGACGTACATAATCCACGCATTCAGAAACTCCTGGCTCCACAAGTAAAGGGGGTATGCAAAGCATATAAAAGTGATACTTCTTAAACTCAGCCTCTGAAACCTACATCTGTATGTTGTGGCCTCCTGGTGAGCTCTGATCACACCTGGTCTGTTCTCAGAAAGTGCTTGCTCTAACTTCCAGCTCCACAAATGACACTGACTTTGGTCTGGGTTTATTTCTTTTTTCATGTATCACTGATACCAGAAATCTGTGGGCAAAATCTGCCCTTAGTGGGGACCATACAATCCTGTCATTCCTGGTGGGTGATCTGACCACTGCTAATAAATCTGTCAGTGACAGGTAAGCAAGCACATGTGCTGGGTTCCTCATTAAAGCTTGGTTATGCAGCATACTTCTCACTTAACCTCTCACTGATCCAGCAAAACACTTCTACATGTTGCTAAAATATTAAGTGGGTGTCTGCTTTTTGTTGGATCAGACTGAGGAAACCAGAACCATTATGACAGTATAAAGTTGTTCCTTCGTGGGTTTGGTAACTTTTCAATGGCAGATGGAAACGATCAGTATTTTACTGGTCTTTAATGACCTTCTCACCTATCTCATTAGTCAGTCTTCAAAATAAGTATGAATTTCCAAGACTTACCCATGAAATAAGTGGCAGTTTTGCAAACGGTGCTTCCAAAAATAAAGTCTTTCAGCAGGTTGGGGATGAGGGTGAATGGCATGCAGAACAGGCAGAGCATCAGGTCGCTGACTGCTAGTGACAGCAGAAATGTGTTGGTGACTGTTCTCATCCGCTTGTTTCTTATCAGCACTGTGATTACCAGGATGTTCCCCAAAGCACTGAGCAGAAATATCAAACAATACAGCAGAATCCGAATTATCTGATGCAAATCTGAAAATTGTCACAAGGAAAGATCAGTTATGCAGTAAATAGCTCATAGACTAGCATCATATGTTTTATACTTTAATCAGAAGTTAAAAGCCTTTCTGTACTCGGTTTTATTAAGGTTTATGTCTTTATACCAATGCAAAATCAGTGGAAGTGCTGCAATTGTTAAACTTGTTCTGATCTACCTGAATTGCGTATCATTAAAATATAATAGCCACAATAAAGTGTGCATTTGGAGAGCCAAATTCAACTTCTTTAAAGCACATTCTGTCCACAGTATTTTGGGTGCACCACTCACTCACCAAAAGAGATTCTCCTTTATGCAGAAGAAACAATACAACAATCACAAACATTTTAGTACATGCATATTTTTTTTCAGCCTCAGAGTGCTATAATTTCATATATAATCACTTTGATACATGGCATCAGGTCAGATAACTTCATTGTTATTGAATTGCTGAAAGAGTATAAATTATGTTTGTCCAAATCCTTAGCAGTGCTGTTTACATTTTCTGCCCAATAGTGTAACTGTTTTAGTTCTCCACTATATCCAGATTTTGTTCTACTTGAATTTTACCTTGGAAAACCAGCACATAGTAATTCTTTCCTGTCTGTTTCTCATCCAAACTTATCAGCAAGCAGTTGATTTTCTACTCCCTTACAGAAAAAGCTTTGTGTGTCTGTTTCTTTCCATAGTATCTCTATTTCCAGCTAGAACTAAAACTGCCTGGAAAAATCTGTTTTTCTGTACATACCTTTAGAAGGATAAGGTGGATCATCCACACAGAAAAAAGTGTCATTTTCCAAAATGATATCGCACAGGAAAGCAGTAAAATTGGTACCGTTCCCGAGGAAGCTAGCATCAACTATTTCCATTCTTCAGTGTCCACAGGATAGCTTTGATGAAGAAGAGGGTGGGTTTGTAACTATCTGCCCATTCTTGCAGTAAACAAATACATTTCTGAATGAAATCTCCAGGAGAAATACAAGACAGGCAGTTGTGCAAGGAAGCTCTTCTAACTCTGTCAGGAGCACCTGGCACATAGGTCCTGTTCAGGCTGAACAAGATTTATTCCAGGGGCACAGAAGGCAGTCCAGAAAAGCAAAGCATGCATGCACAGACACGCTCATACATATGCACGCATATCCACACACACACACACACATCCCCTCTGGTACTTTTTTAGATCCACCCTTTTCTGTTAGTGGACTACTGTGGGGATTATAAACAGGCTAGAAAAAGATTACAGCATTAACCCCTTGCCAGATTGCTCCTGCTCTCATCTCTGCAGTATTTTTCATAGTCTGTTATGCCACAGAAAACAAATCACAACCAATGAGTGATCAGAGTGATAAAACCATCTCTCAATCAACAACATTTAAAATGGTAAGAGTAGTTGAATAAAAGGGCAGAGAAAAGAAAAGCATACTGAAGATTTTTCATGCTGTACATGAAAACAGTTCTTACCGTCATATTTTTCAGAGCAGTCTAAAGACTGGGTATGCTCAGAAAAACAAGAGCTATTACATTTATCTCTTTTGGTGAAATGCTGACTTCATACAAAAGCACTGTACGCACCTGATTCAAACCCCTGCAAGTCAATAGAAAGATTCACTAACGTCAATGTTCTTGGATCAAGCCTTATGAAAGTATGATATCAGAATTGTTGGTTAATATAAGCAGAAGCCTACACATTTTCTCAGTGCAAGGACTTGTATATGACTCAGATATAAACTTGATGAACTGATAAACTGTGGCACTTTAGCTACGCATTAGTGTAAAAACACAACGATCTTGTTTGTTTAGAAGAAACCCTTTCTTCTGAGTTCTGCTTTTGAATACATAAATATTGTCCTCTCTGGTGTTTTCACAGAGTCATGGGGTTTTGACTTCCCATGTATAGCCTGTTTATGGCAAAAAATGTATAAATATAAATATAAATGAATCTCTGCTATGACTCAATGAAAACAAATCTCACATTTAAAATCTCTTCTACTTAAATAGGCATAGCAATAACAGGTTTCTAACAACAAGTCTGGACCCCTTAAAATTGATATACACAGACTGGAAGGCCTGGATTTCTTTTCCAGTCTCGACAGCTTTGCTTTATAGTGCCATTAATGGGAATAGGTATGTAGGAGAGTAGAGATGAACAGTTACATCTGAAGTTCTAATTTCTAAATTATCATTTCTTCAGCAGATTAATTATATTTTTTCCATTTCTTTTACAGATTTTTTGCAGTTTTTAAAAATCTGAGATAAAATTATTCAAGCTGGTGATTGGTGTATAGAGTGTGTGACTGTCTCAGCTGAAAAAAACATTCAGTCCAGCAGGAAATTAATCTAGAATGACACATTCTCAAAATGGGAGAAAATCATATTGAAGAAACTAAAATATGCTTCCATTTTGGCAATGATTGAGCATTAAGCTTGAACATCAGGTGCCAACACCTCTGAAACCTGTTTTATTTCTTAGCTGCCCAATTAATCTTTATGTTTTTTAATATGTTTTCTATGGTTAAATTGATGGGTGTTACTAATCAACCACTCTATTAAATGACAAACATTGCCCATTAAATTAAACATAGAAATGTTTTTTATTTTTTTGTAATTATTCCAGTTTTTCCTGAACATTTTCTCTGACAATTTAAAACTCTTCTAATATCCCAAGTAGCTGGAATGTCAGCCAAGACAGGTGCCGATTTAGTAATGGTAATGCACAGGAAAAGTAATGGGTGCTTTTTGCTCAGGCTACTGAACTTAAGTTGCTTTTTGCTCATCTTCATAGACAACAGCAAGATGCAGACTAGCCTAGGCTGCCCAAATTTCTGGTTAACAACTAATCTTTTCTACAAAACTTACTTTCTATAGAACAAAATAAAGGGCAAACGAATGCAGACCAAATTTTGTAGCCTATGTCTGCCTTTCTAAGGTGTCCTTTACACCTGAGATATAATCCTGCTTTCTACATGCATATGAGACTCGCTTCAATGAAGTCTTTACATTTTAGAGCATTTTCTTTTGTCACAAAGTAGCATTCAGTCTGAACAATTTTGAGCTTTAAGGAACCTTTGTGTATCAAAAGAAGTTACTATAATTATTTATAATTATTATAATGGTCTGACGTGCTGCAAAACACAGGCTGTGTAATTGTGTTTAGCAATTTCTTTACTGAATTAAATAGCCTGTAATGGAGTTTGAGTCTTTCTGTAAACAAGATGTCAAATTGTTGTTCTGGGCTTAGTCTTAATGTGGAAGAGATCTTTTTGGATTCCTGGCACCTTCTATTAGATCTGCATTAGAGAAATTGCTGGATATGTATTCAGCTGCAGTTGTGTTGAATGACTGATATTAGAAGTATTTTTATTAAATGGTTGTACCACCGTACTTTTGGAGTGAGGGGTTCATTGCTGGTGTCCTGATGAGTTACAGCTTGGTTATTCCTGTACCTTGAGGAAGCAACATTACAGTGAAGAGAAAGATTAATTTTTATTTACATTGTCAAATATAGACTGAGACTGTGCACTTGTCAACATCTGCTGGGCTTCCAGACTTGCTAAACTGGGTTGCATAAAGTCTTCCATGAAGTCTTCGGGACCTGGTTAAAAAGAAGAGAAGAAATGGAATGAATGAAGAGCTGGGGGAGACATGGTCAGTGATCAGGAGGAAAAACAAGATTAGGAGGATCATTAGGGGGATCATTGCAGTCAAAGAGATTACACTGGAGCTATTGTCTCTCACTGTATTACGACAGACAGTGAATTATCATTCTGAAGTTATCTGTCATGATTCTGTCAGGTTGGTTATTCATTCCTTGTAAACAAGCAGCTTCATACCTTCCATTAGCATCATGGCCCAGGTCTAAAATATTTTCTAGTTATTCTACAGTCTTCCACAGATGCTGACACATAAAGATGAAACAAGGATTTAAGTAACAGCATATTAAGTTTTTGTGTTTTTTCCTGTTCCCTTCCTAATAATTCCTGTAATTCTATTTGCTTTTCTTATGACTATTGAGAACTGAACTGATGTTTTCATGGAAGAACCTACCATAAGTTCAGCAGCCTCTTTCTTGCTCAGCAATATCTAGTTTAGAGCCCTACATTATTCAGGAAAAATTACATTTGTTTTCTGCTTTGCAGTGATTTTTATTCTCCCATTTTATCAGAAAGATCTTTCTTCAGTTCTCCAAAGTCAGTTTTTTCATCTCTTGTCCTTGAATGACTTGGCATCAGTACAAAACTCTTATACCTCACCCCTCTTCCCGTTTCTGGAGCTTTTGGAAGAGATGAACAGCTGTAGCAAATCTTCCTGTGGGGCTCCATTCATAATTGCCTTTCACTCCTACTTCCCTTTCCTACTTTTTATTTCCAGTGTTCTAGTTATACTGCTCCCTGTCTCACTCCAGACTAATGGTCTACTTGTTCATAGTGTTAAAAATTACTCCTGAACTGCTGCTTCCCTGATTCTCCTTGTTCTTTCTGGCAAGCAAATCCAGCTTTGCTCCTTCAGCCCAGAGAATTCTTCCAGGATTATCTGTGAACATTGATTGCCATGTGTTAAAGAATCTTAGGCCTTAGGAAGCTCCATCTAGATAAGTAAAGAAGAAACAAAACAAGTGATAGAGGAGCTCAATGATGTGGGTTGTGCTCACAGCAGGAAGCAATAATGTTTCAAGTTAAAGAAACAAAACACAAAGCCTGAAGCATGCATGCAAGTCATTTTAAAACTCAGCATGTGTTCAACTAAGTCATTAGGACTTTTACCAGCATTGCCATCACTAAGCCACCAGTTACTGATGGTTCATTGGCTCTGGGTCCACATGACGCTCATGGATGCCAGGAACTTGGCTTCCAAGGATTTGCCTCTGATTGCCAGCCTAAGGGGAGAGTGCCTTTTTTATTTCCTTCTTTGTTTTTTCCTGGAAGAGAAGGAAATCAGACCTTTCTATTACACTTTTGCAAAGGAAGCCCAGAGTCGTGTTTGCATCGCAGCTCAGTTTTTCTGAACGTGCAAATTCAGATGATATTTCTCAAGTTTATTGTCGTGAATTACTTGTGAGCAGATGGCTTCATCTCTTGCCATTCATGTCGTCCCAACGCAAGACCACTGGTGGTGGCAGTGGCAGAACCAGGCTGTGCACAAAAAAACTTGTCATGGCCATGCTACATGGAGAAAGCTGAACTATCAAAAAGCAGTGGGGTCTTGTGGCTTGGCACAATGTTCTTCACCTCTGGAAGTCCTGGAGACAGCTGGCCATCAGTGGTATGTACCACTGCAAAGTCCCACTAACCTATCTCTCAAAGGGGTGAGAGGCTGGCCAGGGCTGCAGTTCAGTACAACAAACACTATAAAACCAGTGCATGTCTTTTGCATCAGTCTCAACTGTATGTGGGAAGGTGTGAAGGGCAGCTTTCCTGGGTGAGTAAGAGCCCCATACCTAGCCCCATCCCAAGGGATGGGCCCACTACAGTGTCAAGACATGCATTATAAGCACATGAGGCTGAAGTCAGTGAGGCCAGCAACCGTGGCCAGAGACTTCATGTAGTCAGCAGAAATGCAAAACGGACCAAACTGCCTTGGATGCATCCTGCTTTGTGAGGGTTCTCAGTAGAGTCATGTACTGTGCAGACAGCAAATGAAAGCACAGTGATGGGAGGCAGCATGTGGAGCATAGATGTGACAGGTTGAGGTGTAAGTGCTGAGCCATGGTTGACTCCAGAGGGTACTAATTTCAATCAGAAGCAAGTTTGGAACAAGTGAGGGAATGTTATCTTGTGCAAATCTCAACAACTGCATAGTTATTGTTTAAACCAAACTGGATGATCCTGTTCATATGCTCAGGTCTCTAAATCTGTGAAGTGTAGCTTTCCTCTACAAAATTTGTGCATACCGTGTGTCCATAGATTTTAATCAGTTTTCCTTCTGTGGGTGCAAGGCTTGCAGACTGGCTCGTTAATTCCGAGGGTTTAGTTCCCTTGGAGCCCTTTTTAAACATTGGCATCACATTAGCCCATTTTTTTCCCACTGGCAACAACATAGTTCTAAGCAAGAGATTACTTATCATGTTTAATAATTCTACTATTTCCTTTAGAAGCCTTGGATGAACACCATCTGGTCCCGGGCTGAGCTGGATTCAGTGTCTGCTGGTTAAATTGCGAGACTAAATGACAAAGAATTTGCTATAAACTCTTGACTCCCCTTTTGGAGTGGATTTCTGCATGAAACATGCTAAGATCAAAGAGTTTTGTTTTTCTGGACCTTTTTTTGCATGGATTTACTCAAATGTGCAGCCAATAATCTTAATGTTTGGACAGTTCTGACTTGCCTTTTTAACATCATTTCTCTCCACTACATTTAGCTAATTGTATGATAGATCACTCTCCGTGCAGATCCGTATCATCTCATTGTCTCCCTGCAAGCTTTAAGAGAGAGACAAAAGGATGCTGCTTTAATGAAATGGTTGCTAATCACAGAGGATATTTTATTATTTAGGAGAAACAAAAGAACCTGAATGTCTGTCCCACTTGAACTTAGTCATGCATTATTTGAGATGTTGGAAGTTTTAGGAGAGAACTTCCTTTGAGTTGGCTGCTTTACTGACAACACTAATTTATTAATAAAATTGCCTTTGTTAATTAGGAAATAATTCAGGTACTGTAGTTTGCTTCTGTAGATAGTTTAGAGAAAAGTATACAAAAGTTCCCTGTATTTGAAGGGGAGCAGGCCTGCTAATCCATGACAACAAAAGAATCTGTCATTTTATTTTTTTAATTATTATTTTAGCCTTGATGCTTTTTTCCTGTATAATGTAAAATACTGAACACACTGTCTTTGCAGCCAAAACAGTTGTTGTGCTCTGTCATTTCATGCTATGTGCATAACGCTTTTCTTGTACAAAAACCAAACCACATCAATTTACAGTTGTCTTATTCTTTCTCCTGAAGAATAAGCATCTGTTCTGTTTTTTCATCAATTTGACAAAGATCTTTACTTAAATAGAAAGTCCACTTGTAAAATTATGAATTTGGAAAAGCTTACCTTTATCTTGTGTTAAACCTACAAATAATTTTGCTTTATTGACAGGTCTTTTTTGTCCTGGCAAATGAAATACAGTAAATGAATTAGAAGAAATATATATGGAAAGTCATGATCTATTTCTGTTCTCACTTGCCAGGGTTATGTTGGCATTAGGCCACTGAGTCAGTGTTATTACTCACACAAACTACAGGGAGATCTGGATTAGGCCACATTTCTGGAGAACACAAAATTGTCAGGAACACACTGATTTTAAGCCTTTTCAAGGTGATCTGAGCTTCATCTTGTCTGTGTTTCACAGTAACTGCAATTAAGACCAGCTTCTATCATACTCATCCAAACTCAGTAACAGAAGGATGAAATTTACTTCAGAGCACCTTGACGTATCACCAGTGATTTCTGAAATAGCATTCACCAACTGTAGAGGGGATCAAAGGCAAACAAGTTGCTCTTGCTGCCCCTGCAGTGCATTTCCAGTGGTCGTGTATGGCAGTGCTGTTGCATGTAGCTTAATAAATGCCCGGAAGATGCCACAGATCTTGACAGATGATTCTCCATCTGGATATCTGTCAATGTGTCTTTTAAATTATTTTGGGTGTGACCACTTTTCTTTCTTTGGAAATGCCAATTCACAGAATTTTAACTTCTTGGGATGATTTAACACATGGCTCAAGAGGTCATTTTTTTTCGGATTATCTTAACACCATCAGGTGTTGTAACCATTAATGGGCTCCTTTGAGCACATTTTTGCATGCTAAACCAGTATCGGTCAAAGTCAAAATCCATCATATGTTCTGAGGAACCAGTCCCCTGGGACTGTTTTCTGAGGTACAGTCATAACACGGTTTGTAACAAACAGATAAAAGATATGGGCTGCCATTAGAAACAGTCCCCACAGGTTGAAATGTCAGTGACAGAATGGTGTAACTGTTCCGAGACACTACTGAACTCCTTAATAAAACTCAAAACTGGAACAGACTATTAAATAGACCTCTACTTGTAACAGCTGAGAACTGTAATCTTTTCTTTTTAAGATTCCAGTTAAGAACATAACAAAAAGTCACTACTATTTTACTGCTAGAGATTTTCGTTAGTAGATCTCACGGATGTATACAAAAGAATCTAGTTATGTTAACTGTAATCACTATGAGTTTCAACTTAACAGTGAAAAAAATGAAGCACAAGGAAGTGAAATATTTGGCACAGGCCACTCAATGGGCTGGTGGAAGCATAAGGAAAAGGAAGGCAGTCTCTTCAGACTTGGTCCAGTGCTATGTTTGTCAGCGAGCTCTGCTCTCAAAAGAAGCGTCACTATACTCGTGACGTTAAGATCAAATAGATTTCCACATTTCCACAGAATTAGATAAAGAGATGTTAGTTTCACAACACCAACTAAGTCATTAAGGGACTGGCTGAACAATTAATTGGGAGGAAATAGAGAAAGTCAGCTGATGTATTTTTGGGTGAATTGGTACCAGCATGTCTGGAGCCAGGGCTTTAAGAATCCAAAGTTTACGTGTCTTACTATGTACAGAGAGAAGCTGCTTCGTGTTTCATGACATCTGAATTGACCTCTACATTTTTAAGGAGTATCAGTTTCTGTAACAGATGATAAATATCTTTAAGGTAATACTGTTGAAATTTGTTCATTGACATCTGAGTTCCCAAGAACCATATGGTTCTTGGCTTAAGAGAACCTGAGCTATGTGTAGCAAGAGCATTGTCTTTATTAGGAAAATACTGAAAATTACACTTACATTAATTCAATCAACAACACAAGTTCTTGAAATTTTGAGGTTTTACAGGAATCATAAACTTTTTATGAACAGCAGTCACCTGATCTGACAAATTTGCACAAGTCTGCACAAGAAATTGAACATAAAATTTGCTTTTATTTTGATTAATTCTGTATTATTCAGTAGCTAAAGAGGGTCACATACAGCCTCACTTTTTCAAAGTAACTAACTGGCTAAGTCTCCTATCAACAATTAAACTCTGAGTATGAATTTCAGTCATTTGAGACAATTCAGACCATGATGTAAGGGTAAAGAATAAGAGAACAGGAAATAAAGTATTTGCAGTAGGGTATCTGGTTATGAAATAGCTAGCCAGAGATATTTCTAGGTCTAGAGCTCTATCTAAAAATTTCAGGACATATTTAGAAGACCTTTCTACCATTACTACTGGTACAACATAGACAGCTACTATTGTCTACAAACCCCTACCAGCAATCTCTACAAAGAAACAATACTCCCTCCTTGAAAGTACTTAACCCAAGTAGGATTTTGATCTAATGAAAAGCAAAAGATTGTGTGATGTCTAGAATTTTTCCATTGTTGTGATTTTGCATGGAAGGGTACTCAGACAGTGAGATGATGGATTGTCCCCTTCAAGTTCTAAGGCTCATAGAAGGAAAGTAAGATTTTAAGCCACAGTCACGACTATGCATTTTGTTGTACACAATCAAGTATTTTATGGTTTGACTCTTGTTCTTTTACTATGACAATCTGCAGGCCAGTTTGGTTTTTTTTTTTTTTTGTTTGTTTTGGAACTCTGAGGTTGATAGTTTGGACTAATTATTGAACCAAGTAAGATGAGGTACAGGGAGACCTTCAGGAGTGAAGACAATTTACCGCAGCTGAAGTCTGTTCTAGGTCTTAATTTCTAGGATGCTTATCTTTATTTGTAAATTACCCAAATTATCTTTGCGTTTTGGAATTCTTTGATAGGTATAATGGCTCTCCAATAACTGGACATTGAAAGCTGTCAGTTAAAATTTTTTGAGAAAATGAAAGAGGTGGATCAAGCCCAAATACTGTCTTATTTTAACTATTGTGCTAAGCTCATGTGGGAGTATTTGACAGTATTTCCATACAGAGTGATTTCACAACATTATTCAAACAGTGAAAATAATAACTTCCAGAGTTTCAGCACAGACGCCCTGTTAAATGATGGTATTATTGGCCTTACTTGCCATGTTTTTGTCTATGTAATTCTTAAGAAAACACACTCCAAGGAAGAATTGCTGTAGTTAGTTTGGACTATTTGCCCATGTTTATACAGTATTACATTGTGCAGGGAGTTAATGTGACTGAAAGCACGCAAGTTTTAAATTCATTTTCATTGTTTAGTCTTTGCTTACGTTACAAAACTGTTTTAAAGCTGCCATGGAGAAGACTCAACTCTCAAAAGAAAGGAGAAACAAAACTCCAAGGACAAGTTCTGCTCTGAATTCTCTACACTCCCTTTTTGATAGAGCCAGACTCAGTTAAGAGGCCATGATATCTCCAGAGATCCACAGCATCACAGAATCATACAATGGTTTGGGTAGGAAGGGGCTTTTAAATCAGATGAATATATCAGAAGTTGGATCTTTGGGATGTAATCCTTGTATACAGAAAGTTACACAATACTTTGTTGATTTTGCTTTAACAAATATTTGAAAATTTGCAACCAATGTGGATGATTTCATTTAATAATTTTTTTGTGCCTGATGCCACTGTCTTACATTTGCAATTTCATGCATACTGTTTTGGTCCTTTCTGTAATCAACTGCACTGGCATTAAGCATGCTCTGTACGGACAAAGCAGTGCAAAACAGTCACAGGTCATAGCAACTGTGGCTACTCTGTCACTTCTCGGATACCTTATTTCTTCCCAGTGTTCTCTGTTTATTCTAATGCATTCATTTTGCAATCCTGCAATGTGGGGAAAATTAATAAATTGAAGTAGGAAAAGTATTTCTGATGAGACCATGCTAAAAGATCAGTAACAATCAGTTTTTTATTTTTACAAGCTTTGTTTTGAAGTTGCTGCAGCAAATAAAGGCATTTTAAACAATTTAAGTGATATGCTAGTGAAATGCTCCCAGATTCTATTCTCATTCACTCTGCTTTTAAACCCAACAGTATCAGAAGTATAATATTGCTCAAACCATAATCTTACAGTAATCTTATCTCTTTATATTTCATTTACATTTCAGTTAGAAAGCCAGAAGTGTCAGCTGCAATTTTATACTTTGTAAAGACAGATCTCTCCAAAGTCTTCACTTAATTCTCAATGACTGTTCACAAAAGTTGTTATTAGAAGTCAAACAGGAATGCTCTGGCAAAATAAAAAGTAAAGCACTATTTATTTCTTTAGCTGTTAAACTGAGTCATTTCATACTGGAATATCTTGTTCACAAGACCTTGTATAGAAAGAGCTGGAAATTTAAACTTGGATTCTGTGGGAAACATTCAAATAAATTCTAAAAAATCAGATCATGATATAATTTTCTAAATAAATTTTTCATTTTAGCTTTAAGAAGGAGTAGGTGGTAGCTCATATACAATATTATCAATCCTAAGATGATAGGAAACTTGTTTTTCTGGTCTGACATGTTACTAAATATCCAAGACCTTCCAGATTTAATGCTGTTTGAGAAGAAACTGGCAGTACAAATTGATACGTCTTTGATGAAACCCAGCTTACTTACCAAGAAGGCAGTAAATTTCATTTCCCTGAATAGTACAGGGGAATGAGAAGCAAAACAGGTTTTTTCCTTGGTTACACTTTTCCCATCATGCTGTTCAATATGTAGTGACTCAGTTAGTTAGTGACATGATAAGAACTTCTTTTCCTCTGTACCTTCTTCAATGCATCCTCATGAGGGCTTCTTTAGCTATTGTCCTTCCTATCTATGTGCATTTTTAGCTCCTTTAAACTGACTTAACCAAAACTGTGAATTTGCAAATAGCACCTTAAGTCCTGAGTGTACATCCCTTAGCCTGTGAAACAGAGTTATATTCAGTACCTTTAACAGAGTTCTTATCCAGTCCTAAGGAGTAAATAAATGGTTAAGTCTCAGACTTGTGCCTCTTGGATAAAGGTATGAAAGCTAGTAGCACCTCACTGCATAAGGAAATTAAAATAGATATATATTTTAAATTCAAAAAATAAAGCATATTAACTCTTGTCACAGTTAAATGCACTGATAGTTAAAACCATTGCATGGCTATGGACATTTGGGGGTTTTGGTGTCCTAACCCACTGCATAATGATGCCAAAGCAAAGTCTTTTTCTAAGTAAGCATTTGATTATAAAATCAATACGCATACTCACATTTTCTCCTCCAAATCCCTTACCAACTCTGCTTTATAGGCTATTTTAAGTCTTTGCCCCATTCTCGTTGCAAATCTTTGCAGTTACATTTGGGGAAAAAATTAACTACGTTTTGAAAGTAGATTCCTTCAAAGAATCAGTGTCATCCACCACTATTACTTCCCTGTAGGTCAGTCCATATGTGGGGGACAGGTTTATGTGTCACCTCATTGATCAAAATCTTTACCATTTTTACCAAAATCAAAATCCTCATAAGTGAGGGTGAGCCCTTCTGCTGCTGAACAACTCCAGTGAGGTATTTTAATGCTATATTTTAGGCTGATGCTATACACTCTACCCAGCAAAAATTTACCTTGCTCTGCTCTCCATGGGTGCAAGCCCAGGGAGGGCAGACAGGCATCCTGCTGAGAAGGCTGGAATATGGCAAGCTCCTGGCAATCTTCAGCTCAGGCATGTGGGCTTCTGGAGCTGGATCAGGGAAAATCTGACTTTAAAGTATTCCACACCTTAGCTGTCTAAGGAACCACAGTTATCCTTCTGACATTACATATTCCTCCGATTACATTGCTATATGACTGTTTATTTATATAAATGACTGATAGCCTCATCTAGGGCAAATCTGTACAGTTTTGCTAAATTGTTTTACCAGCTTCGTAATTTGTCTCTTCACTTTCTTTTTTTGCAATGAATACAAATAATCCCAACCTTTCTTCAGTCCTTTAGCACTATGACCTTTGTGAATGTTTTCTAATTTTCTGGTCTTTCTGGGAACATGCTGCAATACAGATTTTAAGATTCAATCCTACATCCTGTTAATTAACAATGTAATACATTTTTTGAATGTAGTACCTCTGTCCTTTTTTTGATACAGCAAATTTGTTGTTCGTTAGAAAATTTCTTTACAGAGCTCCAAACACTGATGCAAAACAGAAAACCTGACTGCATTTGTGTATTTAAATTCCTTTGCTTTCAACGTGCAGCACTACATCTAAAATCAAGTCATCTGGATTTGTTTGTACTCCCCAGAGCTGGGTACTATATTTTGGTGCCGTTTTTCCTTTAAGCAGATGTGTACACTAGTTTGTAGCTTTTGGGTCAGTGAGAGCAGGGCAGCCTGCTATTCCATGGCTCTGAATCCAGCCTTCAGAGCTGTGGTTTACATGTTTGCTCTTCTACCCCACTGTTCCACTCTTTTCAGGTGGCTGCTTTGAATTCTTGTGAATATTCATATTATGAACTTATTTCCACAGTAAAAACTGATAATTTAGTAGTGATTCTTGTAACAGGAAGCATTAGTGCTCAATGCTTAAGGATAATTTTCCGCATTAATATATTCCTGTATATAAACAGAGAATGAGTGTAGAAATTAGGGCTCAGTTTTACATTTTGACTTAACCTCTTTTGAACTAATACAGGACAATTGCAAGTATTTTGATAGAGAATTCTTTAGGCTTCTGCCACAGCCTGAGACCAATTTGAGGAGACTCTATTCCATAGTTGGTGAAGATATTTATTCAGCACCCAGTGCTCCCTTTCAATGGTATAAAGCATTTATCCGTACATGGAAAGAAAAGTACCATCAGCACCATCAGTGGAGACAAAACTATGAGAAACTTATGAAGGTTCTGCTTGATACGTTCAGTTCACTCAGCATTTCCATTGCCTGGTACGACATTACCTAAGATCAAGAAATGAAGCAACATGAAACTCCTAAAATTAGACTGATATTCCTTAATGTTGTTAATAGTTGAAGTCTAGCTCTCAAGTTCAGCCACATATTAGATAAACAAAAGTCTGCAATAAGACAAGAACAAGAACAAAAGTCTGCAATAAGAGAGGTTTTGTGCCCTGATAAGTGAAGATACATCATCTAGGCTTCCTACGTCAGACTGCATCAGAGGTATTTGGGAAAAAAAATCTCATTACTCCATGGGAGCTGTTTATTTTAAATAAAGTATTGGAAAGTGTCAAAACACACACTGTCACTTTTTAGGCAGTAATTTGAATAAAGCTTGAAATTGATGAGGGTGAGTCACTGACAGAAATTTCTTTTTTATCACACCTCTGCGTTATCAGCTCCAAACAATATATCATGCTTCTGATTGCAGAAGGAAACTAGTGGATGTTATAACGGTGAGCTTGCAGGATTGGCTCATAACTGAGGTTAAAGTTTAATATCCATTAGGCTAATATAAAGAGTGAGCACACTGAGCAAAGGCCTGAATAAGATGTTCACTGAAAGAACCTGCTTGGATGAGAAGTCCAAGGAGTAGCTTTTTGAACCTGGCAATTTAGTTCACAGGTAATATTCTGCTAATGGCTTGAGACTGAGGATCAGGGTTATGGATTTTTAAATCCTTATGAGTTAAAATGGCTTTCAGTGGAGAAAGAAGAAATGAAGGTCTGGACAGGAGTAGCTTTATAAATGAAAAATATCCAAAAAAACAACAAAAAAAATCAGTTTACCTGAGAGCGGATAAAAGTCCCCTGCTCTGCTGTTTGCACTAAAGCAAATTTGGGGGTGGGGTGAGGAGGATGTGTATAGGGTTTGTTTGCATTTTTTTTTCCTTTAATGCTTTATCCTTTTTTTTTTTTTTTCAGACAAAAATGTCGTTGGGTTGTTTCTTGCTTTGGTTGGGGATTTTTTTATTCCTTTTTTGGGAGTTTGGAGGGGGGGTTATTGTTTGTTTTTTAAAAAATCTGGGTTTCTGTGGCACTCAGCAGATCTGGCTGGGGCACAGACACCCTTACAAATGACTCAGTCTGCCATTAGAGACTGCACACACTGTCGTTCTCCTGGCAGTGTCTCATGTAGCACAAAAAAGGGGAACAACTTGGAGGTCTACACAATATTTATGATATATTATCAGGGTGACTGCAATGTGTAGCTCCCCCTGGGCAGCTTAACCCCCTATTACTCAGGATGTCAAGGAAAGGTAAGTGGCTTATGTACTGTAATAAGTGACAACGATTGCATGCTTAGTTGTATTCTGCAGCATTCCCTCTTCCCTTACCCTGCCAGCACTGACTGCATGACTGCAGCCACTCTCAGCACAGGTAAAGGGGCAGTGTCTCCCTCCAGTCCCTCCCGCCTTTGTTCCCCCAGCAGAGAAAGCAGACCTGAGAGACTTCATAACTTGGCATTTCTAGCCCTAAGAGAATGAAAGATGAAGGTGGGATCAGGGCAGCATGAATGTTGGAAATTACTATGGGGAAGAATGTCTTGGGAGCAGCTGACTGAAAGTGCTGGGATTTTGTTGACTGGTGCGAGTTTGGTATTGGGACTGCTGGGATTTTATTGACACTACTGCTGACTTTCTTCACTATTACTCTGTCTTACAAGGCAATTGCCTCCTTTGGTGAATACCTGCAGACAGCCCTGGTTTTAATTAGGTCATCTAATATGGGAAAAAAGCCAAACTTGCAGGCACTCAGTGCCTCCTTTTTCCATTTTTACTGACTGCATTTACACTCCAGGAAATAAACTGGTCTTCAAAGTCATCTGGAAGTGTTAAAATGTACTTTGTCTCATGTGGCTTCAATATGATGTATCTGTTGCTTCGTATCCTCTCCTCTTCTCAATCAAAAATCCAGCAAGGAAAGAGGGAGAGAATATGGGTGAAATATTTCAAATACTAACTATGCAGTTTTGACTGTCCCTTGCCAAACTCTTGATGCTTTCCAGACCTGCAGTGGCAGAAAAATAACTGGGATACCAGTATCAGGTACAGCTAACTGCAGTAACTTGACACAAAATGCAGTAAAGAAAGGTATAACACTGTAGAGCACTGCAGCTGTAAGTGGAGGTGGAATACAATGGGGAAGTGAGTTAGTGTTCAGGAGTGTAGGACGGAGGCAAAGAGAGAGAAAGACCACAAAAAAAAACCCCCAAACCAGAAAACCAATGACACCTATACCAGAACCTCTGATGAAACCAGCAGGCTACCTCTGGGATGTGGTACGGGACATCATAAAACCACCCTATGCAGTTGCTTACTTGCAATTTAAAAGTAAATGATGATGAAAAAGCAGTACTTGTTGAACACTTATCACATGAACCAAGTTAAACCAGTCATGTGATACCAGGGTGACAGGCTAAAGAGTTGGTTGGGATTTCTGCCAATGCCTGTTATTTAAGTGATATTTTTTAATGATGACCCTGCATTTCTCAAGCTGCTATGCAGTGAGCGCCTTGTAAGGAAACAAAAAGAAGCATGAGATTTCTTAACTGGATATGGTAAGGATATCACAAGAAGCTGTTAGCAGCGCTTAGTGACATTCTGTAAAAATTATCTCTTTATATTGCCTTCCTTTTTTTTATCTTTGATTGGCATTTACAAGAAGTAAGTTTTCCTAGCCATGTTGGAGCTGTAACTGATCAAAGAGAAACCCAGTGCATAGGAGCAAGGAACCCAGACTGGAAATAGCCTAGAAAAACAGGGCGTGAAGGGTGACAGACATGCACATGCAGAGGGTAACAAAGGCAGACTTGCAGTAGAGGTAGTCAACTGCAGGCAATTACTCATCTGCAGCTGACATCAGCTTTTTCTCCTGTTTTGTTGACTTACAGAGATAAGGGTGGCTTTTGCAGACTTGCAAATTCTTATGCACTGCACATGAAACTCACCTGAATGTATTATGTCCCCATATTCCCCAGGAGCAAGAGAAGACACGCTTCTGTCCAGCAAGGTGCTGTGGCTTCTGTCCCGCTCCACAACCCGCCATCTGGCTGAACGTGGTGCCTGCAGCTCACAGCATGGAAAACAGCCAGGCACCATGTTGTGCTACGAGCAGGAACGTACCCAAGCTGTGAGTCCCCACATATCAAGCAATCCTGACAAACACCACACTTGCCAAATGCAATGTAAGGTTGCCATCCTTGTGGCAGTCCACAGGTTCTCTCAAAAACTAGAAAAGAAAATGCTGCTGAGACTGTACCAAGCAAGGGGGGAGGGCTTACTCTGACACTTGCAGCTACAATATAAAACCTTGGACTTACTTAGAGGCATTTTGCTGTGGAGCTTAGTGGCATGATCTTTTCTTCTGCACATGCTTGTCTTATCAGATAAAGATCTCACACAAACAAATGATCATCCTCAATAAAATAAAAACGAGGAGAGGTACTGCCTCAATGTGAACTCTTTGCAGAATTTTAGTATGAACTAGCACATAAAGCTATTACACTTTGTGTGCTTGTCCAGTTGGGAATGTGGGCAAATATGTCATGAACTCCCAATACACAATAAAAATAAAGTGTGCTCACTGTAACTTGATATATGCATGTAAGAGCAGAACTGACAGAAAACTTGATGTAAACCAGAACAGATACTCAAGGCATTGGTATCTGGGCATTTGATTTCCGTGCTCTCCGTGAATTAAGAAGTGAGTTCTCAGTGTTTTGATTTAGCATAAGTGACTTTTCCAGGTTTCCCTACAGCTTGTTAAAGAACTTTAATCTCTGATATCCTACTACTATTCTTCTTTAAACTTAATTTTATCCAGACATGCACACATAAGTCAAAAGAGGTTGCAGACAGATGAGTTCAGGTGCAGTTTTATACCTATTATACCAAGTTGGTTTTTTTTTAGCAAGGTAACTGATGACGTCTATCTTCATTTCCTCACATCTGCATCACTCACAGCAGTGAGAAAGTTACAACATGATGTTTCAAAATCCTGAAACATTGCTTGTTTTACAGAGGTATTGCCATCCTCAGAGCTGAAAATGGGTATTAATGTTCGGCTTTGGAGGTCAGTGCTCACTTTTCCATGTTACCCCCCTGAACTCTCTTAGCTTATTTATTAGTTATCCTGGGATTTTCAAAATTAGTACTTTTGCTTAGTAAATTAGTTTATTAAGTGAAAATCTCATTACATGGTCCTGTTACTGATGCACATAGGAATAGATTTTCCCATAAAGGCTAAGTGGATTAAAGTTCCTTGCATTTACATCACCCAATGAGGTGTACGTAGCGTTACATATCTGCTTAGCTTGAATGAGGGCTGTGCTGGTTCCTGGTACTGAGCATGAATTAATGCTTCATTATGCTGAGCAGATAGGGGTAAAATAGTCAAGAGCACAATAAAACTTCACCTGAGCTCCTCAAGGAGCACACAAAAATGAGCCTCAGGGCTGAATTTGCTTTTCACACCAGCTGGGTGTGATACCTCAGGCCCTAATAAGCAGCTTTTTAAACTGTATCTCAAGCTTTAATGATATGAATATACGACTTCTGCTACCTCATACTGTGCAAAGCCACTTAAACTGCAGCTAAAGATGTTTTCTAAGCTAATCTTTCTGACTGCACTGCAATGGGTTTGAAGCCCTTTCACTGTCAGCTCTCGCGGAGCAGTTCAAGAAGATGCTGCATTGTAAACTATTGATAACAGTAGCTCGGCTGAGGTGCAACAGCTGACTGCAAGAGACAGTTTGCCTTTACAAGGCAAAGTCAGACAGGCTAAATAAGCTTCGCTGAGCGGCGAGAAGGCCGCGGGGGTCTGGCCACACCGGGCA
>NW_009926411.1:0-1837 GCF_000696875.1 Nestor notabilis
CAGGGAGCCCCCCCCAAGCAGCAAGACTGTGATTTATAAGCTCCCCACCCCACCTAAAGAGTCATCAGTCTGGTTGGCACAAAGAATTCTCTCTCCTCCTCCCCACAAGGGGTTGCTCTTCCAAAAGGGGATGGAAGCACCGATGTTTTTCTACAGCAGCCACGTTTTTCCTTCCTTCCTTCCTTTCAGAAGTTGGGGAGAACACCAACCCTTGGGGAATGGAAGGAAAGTGTCTTGGAAACAAAAGCCTACCTGCCAAAGCAATCCTTCTGTCAGGTTCCTGGCTCATGGTCCATCGCAACGGCAAGGGTTTTAAATGAGAGCACCCCGCAGCTGGTTTGGAGCGCCGGCTGGAATTCCTGCGGGTGCCGATGCCACAGCCACCACCAGAAACAAATTAAAAAGCCAGCGGCTGCTTCCTGCCCCTGAGCCCTGAGGAAAGTGCAGAAAGGATGAGGGACAACAACAGTTAGTTTTAAATCTGTTGTGAGCGAAACGCGCAGATTAAACCCCACTCCCAGCGCTCAGGAATCACCCTTTCGAGCTGGTAACCCCACCACAAACATGCCAGGTTGCCACCAAAATCAACCTGGCACTCATTTAAAGCAGATGCCTGGAAATGAGCCCCAATCCTTGCGTGGCCCAAGCTCTTCTAAAGACAGCCCTTGTCAAAGCTGGTCCCATCCTCCACCTCCCGCACGGATCTCGCAGCTGCTTTGCCGAGTCACGAGGCATCCATTCCCTGGGTGTCCTGGATTCCCCTTGGCACAGGGACTTGTGCAAAGGGAACCTAGAAATCTCCCTGTCAAATCCCAGGGCAGGGCAGGAACTGGGAGATCGCTGCAGCAAAACACCTTCCCAAAAATTCAAACCTCGGTAAACGTCAAGTGTTTGGAAAGAGAATCTTCCAACGGGGTGAATACCCAAAACCTGTGATGTTCAGTAGACCTCAGCCCTGCAGGAGAGGATGGATGGAGATCCAAAGGGGAGCAGAGAAAATCCTATTGCATGTCTGCACTGGGGAGGCCCTGCTGAAACCTCCTGGCCTGGGAGCCTCACACCAGCTTCCTGGGTAGCATCCACGGGATGGGGAGCACTGGAAGACACTCCTGTGTTACAGCTGCAATTCCCACCACCAGACAGATGGGAGCAGACATCCTGCAGGAAAGTGCTCTGTGGGAACCTAACAGTAGGGAAAAGCAAGTATGAATCAGTAATCCAAGTGTATTGCTGTGCTCCTTGGGAATCCTGTGTGCTGAGGGGACAAGACAAGCCCTTGCCACATGCAGCTCTATCTATTATCACCTTAACTGTGTTATCTACCACTGCTTTGAGCGTAGAAATGCTATAGCAGAAGCAGCATGATACTGTCTGAGGAAAACTGAGTGCGTCCCAAGCAGTACCCCCCAAAATCCCTGCTCACAAAACTGGCTGCACGTGGTAAAGCCAAGAGAAAGGCTTTAACCAGGCAAAAACCTTTGTCAGAGTGACATTTTCTGAACGAGCTCTGTCAGTTCCTAAACGCAGCCATTGCATTTCAAATTCATACCCTATCCCACTACTGAATTAATTTAATGTCTAAATGAATCCCAAATGAAATCCAGAAGCTGGTGCATCCAGAACGCCTCACAAGATGCACTGGCAGACAGCAAACCTGGGAGGTAGAGATTCCTCTCGGGTCTTGTTTAGCAGAAGCTGGGGATGAGGAAGCCAGAAATGAGAAACTGAGTATGCAAAGATCACAGCCAAACATCTCTGCTCCTCAAGAAGGATCCAGAGGAAAACCAAACAGTGTTTGGTACTTCTTGACGTGCAGGATATGAACCATCTCCTGAAA
>NW_009926411.1:1870-2142 GCF_000696875.1 Nestor notabilis
TTCTCTACTCAGACACACATGAAAACATTGCTGCTGATCCCTATCAGACCCCTCAACCCACGCTCTGGGCTACAATGGTGCAGACTCAAATTAGCTTAAGGAATGGTTTCAGACTCCTCATCTCACTAGAAGCTGGTCAGCGTTCCTCACAGGCCACCCCCACTGCTTATGTCAGGCTTTTAATTAAACACATGCAATGGCAACAGTCCACCCCGCAGCCTTGCAGCTTCTGCTTTGGAAATCACCCCTGCTTCGTGCCCAACAGCAACACC
>NW_009926411.1:2176-10781 GCF_000696875.1 Nestor notabilis
TCAGTCTATGTAATTCCAACAGTAACCCCAGCAGATTGACAGGAATCTAAATTGGATCATCACATCTTCATCAAGTAATGCAGTAAGTGTTTGAGTTGTTCTTGTAATTACTAGTAAATGCTGCCTGCTGAAAGGCAGAGTATTTCATCATCTCCATTGCAGATTTTGATGCAATTTTCATAGCATCATGGAATTCCAGACTGGTTTGGGTTGGAAGGGACCTTAAAGCTCATAAAGTCCCCACCCCGGCCACAGGTCAACCCCTGCCACAGGCAGGCAGGGACACCTTCCACTAGAGCAGGTTGCTCCAAGCCCCTGTGTCCAACCTGGCCTTGAACACTGCCAGGGATGGGGCAGCCACAGCTTCTCTGGGCACCCTGTGCCAGCGCCTCAGCACCCTCCCAGGGAAGAGCTTCTGCCTCAGAGCTCATCTCAATCTCCCCTCTGTTATCTTTTTAAATGTCATTTTGAGTATTTCATAATCCCACTGAGCTGTGATATCATCTGCCTTGGATTTCTTGCCTTTAGCACGTAAAGATAAAAGCAGAATTTACCTTACTACACGGAGTCCTTGTCTTTCATCTTGTGTTAGGGTAAATGGGAATTAATCAGAGCTTTTCCTGTAGCCATACATGAGCAACAGAATCCCACACTCTGTTTAACTTGGATTCCAAAACACAACCCCTACACATTCCAGGTGACCGTCTGGTTTGTAGCTCCACATAAAAGTCTCTTCTGTGCTTCCTTCAGATGCTGCAATAATGGCCGGGAGCTGAAAATGAACATGAAGATGAGTAAGTGATACACAGGAAACAGTGTGGAGAGATTAACAACTCAACAGAACGTTGGCTGAGATTCTCACAAACAATCCCCCAAAACTGGCTCCTGCATCAAGGGAACGTGGCCCAAAGCCTCACATCAACCCTCGCTCCAAAAAGGAAATGCAGGAGCTATTTTAAGCTCTGCAGGAACAGTAAACAGGCTTTGGTGGGTAACCTCTGCTGGCCTCTGTACTCCCAAACTGTTCTTTCTCCACCTAAGGAAGGGCCCAAGGATCTGTATATACACAGCTCTGCTAGAAGATGGGATGCCCCTTCCCTGGCAGTGTTCAAGGCCAGGTTGGACACAGGGCCTTGGAGCAACCTGCTCTAGTGGAAGGTGTCCCTGCCCGTGGCAGGGCGTTGGAACTGGATGAGTTTAAAGGTCCAACCCAATCCATTCTATGATTCTACAAAACTGGGGGATTATGATGGGTTGGACTAATCATTACCAGCTTTCCACCATAAAAACAACAGTAGAGAGCAATATGATTTGCCACAGGGTCACTGTCTGTGCAGGGTGCTGCTCTGTGCTAACCTGCTGTGCTGTCCTTTAGAGATAGGTTTGGATGGAGATGGCTTATCTGTGCCCCAGGGAATATTACACAGCCTGAGAAGCACAGCATAAATTTATATTGATAAAGGAAGTGTGGCTTCAGGTCACATTAGGAGGGCTGCACTATAAAAGCTAAAATCTGGATGGATAAGACAGGTCCAACAGGGAATGAAGGGCATCAGGGTAGCACTGTTGCAGCAGAAGAATGGAATGATCTAGAAAGCATTTAACAGCAGAACATAAACCCCCTTTACATCACCTCTGAAATGCCCTTTTCAGGAAGAAAGGCATCCTCTGAGCTGAGCAGCTCCATCAGAAGAAACAAAGCACTCTGCTCTCCTCCACCTCTGAAACGCTACCAGCGCATGTGGGGAACATTCCTCTCCTTAAATTCAGAGTAACTGAGGTTAGGACATTGTTAACAGCCCACACCACAGTCAGATGCACAGCAGGAGGAAAGAATTCACAGCAGAGGAGGACACGGGGAGCCTGCAGTCATTCAGAACATGCTAACTGCAGCACATGTCACCGTTCCCCTCACATTCACTGCACTCAATAAGAAGACCACAGACTGACAAATACATCACAATTATGGACACAAACAAAGGGATAGCAGAATTAGGCTTTATGAAAGTATTGAAATCTCGTGGCAAATCTCTGCATCAACACGGGCAGGGAGGCAACGAAATGCTTTGCAGAAGCAATTTCAGTTACCGAACGGTTTCTTGGATAGACGTTTATTACAGGTAGTTTCTGTTCCTATTTCTCCAAGAGTTTAAGGCACAAAAGCCTGGAAAGGGCTTAGAACATGTACAGAAGTGCGATTATTTTGCCTTCACCTCCAATGCAACATAATATTAGCTTAAATATATTGCTTGTTCATCCAGCTTACACAACATCCAGTAGAAAACTGCTTTCCAGGTTAGCAACAATTTGTTGCACAAAATAGCAATTGCTCTGACCCGTTTTTGCTGCAGGATCTTCAGTTTCACCAGATGCACTCTGACAGCACAGTGGAAGTGAAATCTCGTCATCTGAATGAGACTGTTTTTCATCCACAATGAAAAAAAGGCATGAGACACAAAACAACATTTAAACAAGGCTGCTGGTAAAAGTGTTTTAAACTGGTTGGCTGATGGGGAATTGTTTCCTCATAGACAAGTGGAGAAGCAAGCCAAACGTGAGAGACAGATCACCAGATAGGAGGCATCGGTCTGTAGAAGTTTTACAACTCTCCTTTCTGTCTTTACTCTCCGAAAAGCTCTTCAGGTAGATTAAGAACACCGAGCTCTACACGTGCTAGCTCAAAGAGAACATAAGCTTTCATCTACGTGGTTCTTCCCCGTCCTCAAGTTACAGCAACCTTACCCAGTCACTGTGCAACATGTTAGTGGTATCCAGCAATGATTCTTTAAAAGCACACATTCGTGGGAGTTGGATCAGAGAACTGAAGATAGTTAAATGGGCAGCAAACCAGAAAGATGGGCAGGAACCAAAATGCAAAGGGTAATTTTACTTAAAAGACCAACTTTTTTATTGTACGTTGGAGTAGAGTCTTTCCCCTGTGCCATCTCGCTGAGAGTTTATAAATTACAATTCCCAAATAAGTATTCAGAGTTCATTTCAAGACAAAAGGAATAAAACTGTTGCAGTTCTAACTTTCACCATGAATAAAAGTTTACCATGATGCTCCTATGATACTCATTCCGTACAGGGAAGGCCAAAGTCCTCCTGTACTTCGAGTAACAGACCTGGGTGGAGAAAGGGCCACCCCTCACTACTGCAGGGTCCTGGTGCAGCATTAACAGTCTGGAGCACACTGGCAGGCTTGTCACACAGACACAGTGCCTCAGCCTGAGGCTATAACACGGCTGGAATCTCTGAGGAGACAGTGTCCAAAGGCTGCCAATGACAGTCCATCAAGGCATCATAAAGCTCTTCACTCTGTTCCATAAACTGTTTATTTGCTTCATGGACGTCTAGCTGAGGTGTTGGATCTAAAGGAGGAAAGACAGACAAATAGGTCACACACCAAACGCATTAGGAAAAAAACCCCACACCCCATAAACGTGTCAGTTTGATTAAAACAAAGCTGGGTAGAGTCACAAACCATTCCCAGCACTTGCCCAATCATGAGCCTGACTCGATCAGCCCTTTCTGCAATGGGTTAAGAAACCACAACATCCAAGTATGTCCCTCTTTGCAGTGGTGACTGCCCCCATAGCAGAGTGAACGGAGAGGACGCGTACCTGCACCTCGCAGCCCAGGGTAGCCACTTAAACTGCCAAAGAAGGTGGGTAGCACTAAGGCACCGACTGCCAAGTGGCGGAGCGGAGGCGCAGGCACATGGTCCCTTCTGCTCCCTCCACTACAGGGTCAGAGCGGCTGCTGGGGATGGCTGGGGACCGTAGGTGCTGCAACAAGAGTCACCAGAGCTCGTCTGCCAAAGCCTCGGACATCTCAAAGCATTTCACAGTTAGTAACCCAAAGAGTGCCAGCACCACCCAATGAATGACATGTGAACACAGCCCCAAGCTGACAGCTGCTTTTAAGAAATGTTTGTAAAGCATTTTGGAGCTGGATAGGAACACAGAGGGCACAATCCTGCTGGTACCAAGGCACTCTTAACATTTCCCAATCATTGACTCATCATATTCCCCAAACCACTTGGAGGATGTAAAGCTCACCGAGCAACGCCCACAATGTACAGCTCAGGTTATCAGAGCAGCACAATCACAGGTTAGTGAGTGACTATCAGAGTGTGAAGCTATCAGCTGACTGAAGGAAAAACTACCAAACACTCCGGAGTAAAAGGCTTGTGAACGTGTTTGGCGTCAGCTGCATCGTGTTGTAACACATGGCAGCAGAACACAGTTCAGAAATGATACACTGGTGATAGATTATTTCATTTTTCCTCCAAATTTCAACCTATTAATTTCATCAACGAGAAGAAGACACCCCAGAGATAGTCTAACTATAGAACTGGTGTGTTCCAGAGAGAGAAAAACTCTCCTGAAATGCTTTTAAAAGCCATTCAGGGCTTTCTCATTGACGTCAATACTGATACCTATGGATCCTGTGAAGGATCCAGCTGCTTTCTACTGTCACCACATGGAAGAATAAGCTACACTACACAGTGCATATTCCACTCAAGACAGACATCTGGAACTGCTACTATGAAATGATTATTTTCTTGCATTAATACATGAAAACTGCTGTACATTTACCTAAAACCCCAATGTGGTTTAGTGGCCCACTTCAAGCAATGACTGCTAAAGGAAGTATTTGATCACTGGGCTAACTGATGTGATATCTTTTTTAAACTAAAACCACAGTGAAGTATCCTGGGCTCTAAATTCCAAGATTTTACAGGAAAATCGAATATCTACATTGTTTTTTGTAGCATAACAGAAAGAAATACTTTAAAAAAGGATAAAGGTTTGAGTACTATAGAAGATTAAAATCTCAGTGCTGGTGAAGTCAGTTAGTTTCAGTCCTCACAAGGTTCAGACTAGGAACAGCAACTGTAAGACAAGGATGCAAATTTGCTCAGACCTCAGATTTACTCAAAGGTGAAGGTAGATCATACATTGAAGTGAAGGACAAATTTGAGAAAGACTATCTCTAATCCGTGCAGAACAGACAGACAACTTCAATATAGAGTTTGAGAACGTACCTTCCAATGCATCCTCACCAACTTCTTCATATGTCTGCAAGGGAAAACAAAACCCTCAGGACAGCAGAGATTTATCTCTTCTTTTACAGCCATCACCTGCTGATCACTGCTGTCACATACTGACTTACAGCTGAGTGATGACAACAGAATTCTTCACACATAAGCCCTGTGTTTGACTCTCAACAGACTCCATGTGGGAGATCATAGAACAGAATCAGAGAGTGGTTTGGCGTGGAAGGGACCTTAAAGCTCATCTAATGATGATGTCTAGTTGACACCTTCCACTAGAGCAGGTTGATCCAAGCCCCTATGTCCAACCTGGCCTTGAACACTGCCAGGGATGGGGCAGCTACAGCTCCTCTGGGCACCCTGTGCCAGCACCTCAGCACCCTCACAGGGAAGAGCTTCTGCCCAAGAGCTCATCTCAATCTCCCCTCTGGCAGGTTAAAGCCATTCCCCTTGTCCTGTCCCTACAGGCCCTTGTCCAAAGCCCCTCTCCAGGTTTCCTGTCGCCCCTTTAGGCACTGGAGCTGCTCTAAGGTCTTCCCTTAATGAGCCTTCTCTTCTCCAGGCTGAACCAGCCCATACCAAACTTCTGAGGCAGCAGTTCTTGAAATTCCTGTGGTGTAGTTGGGTCCTGATTTGTCCTACCCTCTAAAACTGCCCATATCAAGAGAACCTTTCTACCATGACAACTCTATTAAGAGACCCTTTGTGTCCTCCAGACGTTTCAACCCCTCCAGTCCCCGCAATATCCAACCCCCAGAGACAACACAGGGTGTGCTAAACAGTTTTCCTTCCTCATATTAAGACCCTGGATCTTGAAGATGAAATGTACCCCTCACTGTTTTGTAAGCTGTGGGGTGTTCCTGTGCTGACAGACCACTGAAGAGCAAGTACATCGTGCTGTCCTACCTGGATTGTGCTCTGGGTGTATCCATACTGGGGATAGCTGTAGCTGTAACTGCCCGTGTTCTGGTCATAGCCCCACTGTGCGTAGTAGTTGTGATATTGTTGGTAATACTGGTTGTAATTATAGTTGTACATCTGATTGTACTCCATTGCTTTCACACGATTACTTGAAAAAAATAAAGCAGGAATAAGTTGCCAAGAATGCAGGGCCACCAGGTAAAAAAGTAGTGAAAGAGCTTAAGATACAAGATGGTGCATAGACAAGGCTCAGTCTAACATGCAAATTCAGTCTTTAAAATAAATCCACTATTGACTGCAGCAGTATTTATCATTTGCATACATTTGCAGAAAGAAAGAAGTGGTTTCAATTAATGCCCTTTCCTATATTCATCTTCATTAATAAACATTGCTTTCATTCTTTACGAGTTAATGTATTATCACTTCCTGGCTTTGGGAAGGGAATAGTTCAGGACTAGGAGCCTCAGTTTAGAACAATCCTGAACCATGAATCAGATTCCTGGCTCCTTTTTTCCTTCTGATAAATAGGATGAAGTGCTCTGCAGCTTCCTGACACAAGGTACTGAGTCTTGCTTTACACGAAGAGTTAAAGACCTAGAGCCTTGCAAAAGGAATGGGGTTTTCTTTATTAAGAATGGGCAAAACCCTCTTCCCTCTGCCACTGTTGTGCAGAAGCCTAAAGCAGTGACTCTTTGAGCCCAGGCTCTCTGAATCTGTGTTCATCGATGGACAGAGCTGGAAGGGCCCATGAAGCGAAAAGGACTACAAGTAATGAAAAAAGAAATGCTTAACATTAAAAACCTTAAAAATAGCCTGTGTGCTGCCTAAAATCCCCATTCCTCACCATCAAGTGGCAGCTCTTCTCCAAGGAATTAAGAATCCCACCAGATTATTGAGATGGGAAGTAATGAGATGACAAATCTTGTTTGAAAATGAAAGTATGTCACACATCAAGCTATGTCTAATGATGAAATTAGTGAGAAGTAGGAGGAGGGAAACAGCAGCGATCTTCTCACCATGATACACCCCCTTTTTCTCTTCCTCATCCCCCCAAGACTTCTGAGGTGACTGAAAACCTAAATGTTATTCAAATAGGGAGCAATTACTATGATTCGTATTACCCTAGTGCTACGAGCCCCAAGTCAGAGCAGGATCTCATTGTACCAGGTTCTGAACAAACACAGAAAACAAAGTTAATCCCTGCCCCAAAAGACTTATATTTAGTAGACATTATCATAGAATTAGCAAGGTCATTGAGCTTTGCTATCCAGAAATCAAGAAGCAGATTTAGACTATTGCAATTTAACACAAAGGAACATTATACTTTCAAAACAATCAGATTTAAATTGTGTGTGCACATGTGTGTGTATTTAATAATGTATACAATTCAAAACAGAGTAAAATGCTTAACTCTTGAGCTAACGTTAGAATTCTTTGGGATTCCTGGGCATTCCGATACTCTAGCTACTTGTTCCGTAAGTATTCCTTCACTTTGTGATGGAAACATCCAGGAACTGTAGCCAAAACACTAAAAGACATTTAAAAAGACACCTGGTTTCACTTCACAGTGCTCTGGTGAACACCCGGCTGCTCTTATACTCACGCTTTTGGTATAGCCACACTCAAGCGTACAGGTTTGGAGCCCAACCCAACAGCTCCTTGACACTCTGTCAGGGCTCTTTTCTGTTCCAGCTCATCCGTGAACTTCACGAACCCATAACCTCTGCAGAGACACAGAACAGCTCAAATGAAACAAGAGCAAAAGAAGCCACTTAAAAACATGTATTTACAGTGAAGGCAAAATCAGTGTTGAAGAACAGAGCTTTCACTAGGGCTGTCCCTGCTTCTTGTGGAGACCTTAGAGCAGCTCCAGTGTCTAAAGGGGCTACAGGAAACCTGGAGAGAGGCTTTGGACAAGGGCCTGTAGGGACAGGACAAGGGGAATGGCTTTAAGCTGCCAGAAGGGAGACTGAGATGAGCTCTGAGGCAGCAGCTCTTCCCTGGGAGGGTGCTGAGGCGCTGGCACAGGGTACCGTGCCAGTGGATTCTGAGGAACTGGAAATGAGCTGACACAAGCCATGTTGAAATGCATGAACAGTAGCAAAGCCTCAAATCTACACCAGGAGGATACAGGTAATCTAAATGGTTGCAAGCGAGCACAGCATTGACAAGACAGAGGCACCGCTTATGGCTAAAACTGCTCCCCTGTGAAGGAAAACATCACTTTTCCGCAGGAAAAGTCAAGTCCTTATTGTAACAGGAAAACACTCAAATAGGCTTTTATTACTCTGAACAATGGCACAGCCCCATTGGTGTTCTCAACAGTGGACCTGAAAACAGCTCTTAACACCAAGTTGCTAAAACCTGCTCTGACAGCACAACTGGAACAGCACTCAGCCAGCAAGCCCTGGACGGCAGCAATCCTGCACTGTGGTGTTGGCTCTTCTGCACAACAGCCAATATGAATTCCCCTCCAACCCCAAAGGTCCTTTGCGTGGGATTCTGATGCTGTAGTGAGTCAGAAGCAATGCAACAGCATCCAAGAGGGCAGTGCCAGGATCCCAGCATGGGCTGGGCTGCCTCCTGCAGCAGAAAGATCAAAGACTTAGGTGTGGGAGGGGAAGA
>NW_009926411.1:10812-17993 GCF_000696875.1 Nestor notabilis
AGAAGGAGTTTGGGAGGGAAAGGGCTTGTCTACCTGGGGAAAAGAACCAGCTGTAAGCAAGGGTGTACATTTACAGCACATTATCTCTCCTGTGGGAACTCGGCAACACCACATAACATGCTATTTTGAAAGTGGCATCACGTAATGCTCATAGTAGGTCCCCACTGGCAGCTCGTACAGAGCAGTTCCTGCCCCATGACGTGCAGGATCTTGGCACAACAAGTTATACACACAAGTCCAAAACTTTTAAGTCATTTTAAGGTGTTTGCACACAAAAGTGTGTAAGTTTCTAAGCTGCTACAAAGACTCCTGCAGCCTTTTGGATGGGACTAGAAGTAAGTGAAAGCAGGAAGATTGGCAGATCCAAAACACAGATGGACAGAGAAAGGGTGGGATGTAGTGTAGAGGAATAGGTGCTGGGTGCAGCAAGGGAGACAGTGATTCTTCCGACTTTTCCAGACAGTTTTTTGCACATCAGTGGCTAAACCAGGTTTTAGTACAGAAGAAAACCCACCAAGAAATCATTTCTTTGTGGCCAGGACATTCTGTCCTGACCCTGCAGTTAGGAGAAGCCTTCCAGGCTGCACCCTCATCAGAAAGCAAAGAAGCCAGCACAGCTCTATGGCATCAGGCTCCAAGCTCCTCTCTTGTCTCAACAAGAGGTGCTGGGAGGAAGCTTTGAAGCTTTCCTCATCTACCACTAGGCACGTCCACAGGCCCCAGGTTCCTCTCCCGCATCACACCAACACTTGTGGTTGCCTCAGCTTTGAGTAACTACACAAGTCACAACAAAGCCCCTGCCAGCAACTCCCTGGTGCTGCTAGGGGAGGTAGCCATGCTCTTCCCAGCAATAGGACTTTAAGTCCCTGCTCCTTCCCCACTTCCTGAGCTACCACAGATTCCCTTTCCTTGTGGTCTGCACTTACCAACACTTCCCAAAGCCCAACTATTGGTCCAACTCACATCACCCAACAGCTGTTTTGTTGGCAGAGATTGAAGCAAAACAAGAACCACTGGGTTTACACCTCTGAGGAGGAGGTGCCTGGAGCCCACCCCACAGTGCTGGTCTCAGGTGAGGTGGTAGTAACAGCATGATACTTAACAGCCAGAGAGTGACTGAGCAGCTCTGCAAGAGGTTCAGGTTCCACATGAAAGGCTTCATTACTAAGGAGGTTGTACGCCTCAGGAACAGGCTGCCCAGAGGTTGCATTATCCCCATCCAGGGAGGTTTTGCAGGCTACACTATTCCTGGCTGACCTGATCTGTTGGCAGCCATCCTGCTCAGAGGGGGAGGTCAGACCACAGACCTCCACAGGTTCCTTCAAATCATCATGTCTAAGACTGAGGAACCTTATGTGAGAAAGAGGAGAGACCTCGAGCCATGTTCTGTAACACGCTGCCAGCACACGAAGGGCATCACACTGAGTGACAAGATGCTGTGGGGACTATCAAAACCCAAGCACACTGTAGCTGAACGTCCAAGAACGTTGTATTCTAAGCCTATAGAACTACACTTTTCCCCTGGCTGCATTCTGTCTTTCCTGTTGCTGCATGTGAAGTGAAAGAGAAGAATGAAGAAAAGATGACTTACTTGGATACTCCTGCCTGGTCCAAAACGACTTTGCCACCTCTACATGAGGGATAAACTTTAACAAAGAATTCATATAACATGCCATCATCCACATCAGGAGTCAGGTCTCCCACAAAAAGGGAATATTCTGGACTAAAGAAATCAAGAGAAAACTTCTTAAGCACAACGATACAAAGCAGAGGCATGCTGAGTGACAGCTAACAGCCTGAACTGCAGAAAGAAGGGATATTAAAAGAGCATTAAATGGATAATTCAACATGTCACCAGCTAAGTTGTGTCAGTGACTAGAATTGTTATTGACATCGTGTTTCAAGCCAATTCAAGCAGCACAACCCATCTACTCACTACTGCTTTTTATTGAGAGATAATGTCATTGCTTAGTCCTCACAGGTTATCTCTGGGTTTCCAACAGGGCAAGAAAACATTAAGGTCTCATTGACAGATTTGCTATTTCCAACATATTGATTTTAAATGACAATATACAAACGAGATACTTTGGTGCTACAGAGTTTAAACACTTCAAAGACACTCCTGACACATCTGCTGTGCCACACAGAAAGCAAAGCATAAACCCAAGAGGCAATCCAAGTTATCCTCCCTCTGCTAAAGACTGGTACTGAGGAACTTGGGGGTTTGTGTGTTTTGAATGTTCTTTACAAGGCAATAGATACAGAGGCATTAAGTAGCAAACTTCATATTAAATACTGAGCATTTACCTGTTATCGGGCTGTTTCCCATACGTTGCATAATTCAGTTTAAATCGCTTTGCCTGAAACAAGGCAGAAATGAATCCATGCATTCAGATGTTCTCGTGTGAAGCCAGACAATTAGGAAACAACACAATACACTCATTCTGGCTGCCTGCATTGGACCTCTGACATCTGTAGTTCTCAACACGTGCTACATAAATCATCCCTCTACGTACCACCACGTTTGGAATTAAACTGTGGCTAAAGATGGGTATTCCCGAAACTAAACTTCAGTGATTGCCTTGCTCCTTGCAGGAGCTGCTCTCTTTGTCTCTCTAGTGACTAAGGCAGCATTGAGGAAGATTAACTTCCTTTAATCATGGGCTCTGATTTGAATATTAAACAGGGCAGGTGAAACAAATCCCTCCAGGCTTCTCATCCATCCCTTCTGATGGGGCCGCTGTCCTCTCAGGAAGCTGACCAAAGGGCTCAACCTGAACTTCCCAGTTTCCTGCTCAGGGTATTAATTACAGTGAAAGAGGTGTAATAAATTTACTTTACTACCTCACGGTGTAATTGAGGCAGTTCTAGAGCTGCTTTATGAAGCAGTCATCCCAGCTCCTGCTGCCAGCTCCTGTGGGTACAACGGGCAGCTGTGTCAGCCATCCCATTTTAATCTACTCCACGTTGGAGTCAACAGCCTAAAATTAGCCTCTGTGACTATTCTTCCTCCTAACTACCTTCTATGTATCTGAGACATTTGTTACAAACTGCAGTTACACAATGGTCTAGCTCCTTCTGCACCGTAAATAGGTTGGAGTAACTTGGGTTTGCTAAGGGTCAAGAATAACACAAGGCTTAAAAGTCACATTTCTCTTGCAAATCCAAGTTACTCACAACTCGGTGTGAACTTACAAGTTCATCTTGTACATACATAAGAACTTACACCCTGAGACAAATTAAGATGGAGGTACAACTGAAGAGAGACAAGAGGACTGTGGAAGGGATACTCCATCTATTTTTCCCTTGTTCTTTTGCATTAGTCCAATTTTGGTAATAGTAAAAAGGTTCAGAAAGAAAAGAAAACAGAAAACCTCACACCACAACCGTTGATCTATAAAATCTATACCTGGATTTTATCACATTCACACAGAAATGAGTGGTTTTTTCAACACTTTTCTGCATAAGAACATTAATAGTTTTATGTTCATCACTTTAACTTGAAAGAAAAGGAGAATCCCAGTTTGCTAACTATTGGGTTTGTCTGGAACCATTCCAAATACAAATCTGGTGCTATCTACTCCTTTCCAGTTGTGGTTCTCAACTGGCTGACTCCAGTTACTCACCGGTGTAGCACCAGGAAGCGGTTTTCCATTGATTTTGTGTAAACATTTCTCTGCAGTAGCTAGATCTGCAAATTCTACAAAGCAATAGCCTGCTGGAATTCTGAACACAGGACACAGGAGAGAGAAAGAGTTCATTTAAAACACATTTTACATAACTGGGAGGGAGTTTGCTATAGTTGCAACACTTAGAACCGTTTCTGTCTCAAAGGATAGACAGCAGCACCCAAAAAGAGGATAGCAAAGGAAATTGATCTCAAGTCAAGTAGTAGCCCCTACTTACCAGTAAGTCATGTCAACATAAGCCCATAGAAGATAGTCTGGCTCACAAATAGTTTAGTTCCTGCTTTCATTCACTATAAATTTTCCCACCCAATTGTCCCAAACAGTTGAAAACTGAAATGACATTTACAAGAATATAGAAGTCAGAACTCTCACTTCTGCCAGCACCACACACTAGTGCCACCATGAACACCAGCCTGGCACTGAAGCTTTCAGTCCAGTTACAGGCAGTGTAACTCCAAGAGAGACTGTCTGGCACAGGCACACCTCTCTGAACAAGTGCTGGATGAGGGCTAAACCTTGCTTTGTTGATGGTCAACGAGCCAGCAACTGTCCTCTCCACTGCTACCACCATACACCCACATTGGTGGCAGCAATGGTGAAAAGCTCAGTGTGAAAACCACCCTCATGCTGACAGGACCACAGTGATGCCACCCAGAGGGCAAATGGCTCGATCCAAAGGCACTGGTAGAACAAACTGAGAACAAGCATAAACAGTTACCCTGTCAACCTGTTTCGAATGATTTTTACGCTCAGTACAAGCTCTCCCATGGTGGCAAAGGCTCTTGAAACAAAGTTTTCATCCATATATGGCTCCAGCTATAAAAGCAAGAAAGAAAAAATTAGGCCAAGGCATCGACAAACAGGAGAATTTTTGTGTCAATGTCCCCCTAAGCAGTTAAAACATTATTGAGAAGTATTTTACCCTTACACTTCAAAAAGAAGACTCATTTAAGAGGGTCGATGCCACTCAAAACCAGCAGGCATGCATGAACCAGGCTCAACAGTCTGCAAAGTGGAACCCAAGAGACAGCATGAATTTCAGAGAACAGGGAGCTTTCACAGAAGGACAAAAGCCACTCAGAAACATACAGCAATAAACTGAGCGTTCAGTACACCGAGGAGGGGACAAGGAGGTGGCAGGCTCCTTCTGTGTGCACACGGAGGTCGGGCCAGCACTGTCGGGGCGCTATGAGGAATGGGTGGCATGTCCCCAAGGAGCTGGGGCAGGGGGTTGCTGAGCTGTGTCTACCTCCCACACCACGAGATACACAGGGCAGGACTCAGAGGGGGGACCTATACTTGCATCCCACAGTCAGTCTGTGCTTTGTGCTGCCCGTGGTGCATAGGTGACATAGGTTTGTCATAGGTGACTGGGTGGCACTGGGAGTGTCAGAGGGTGTGTGAAGGGCAGTGAGTGCACACGCTGGAGAGCAGGTGTCTGTATGGTGGAAGTGACTGAAGAGTGTGAAACAGTGCTGCAACTTGGACCAAATGTATGGGGAAGGCCAGGCTGGACACAGGGGCTTGGAGCAACCTGGTGCAGTGGAAGGTGTCCTCGCCTGGGGCAGGGGGTTGGAACTGGATGAGCTTTAAGGTGCCTTCCGACCCAAACCAGGGTGGGATTCTGTGAAGGGTCTGAGGGAAAAGGATGCCTCTCTGTGTAACAGAAAGTGCTGAGGGAACTAACTGGAATGAAGGTTTTGTGCAGGGGACATACCCCTGGGGAGCACTGTGCAGGGCTGGGATGTGGGGGAAACATCTATGGATACATCTGTAAGTATCTCTATACCTGTGCGAGTCAGACAGATGGCCTCGTGGTAGCTGACAGCCCGCAAGCACGTTGGTGTGTCTGCCAGGTACCAGGTGGCTCCGCCACTTGTGCAAGTGACAGAACGCACAGGCTTGTGCACCTGTACTGCACCCGCCAGGATGTGCAAAAGATGGCAGATGCCCTGTGGAAGTGTGAGTTTAAAGCAGAAATGACTCTGCTACATGTGCCAGAAGCAGGAAGCAGCACTACTCTGTCCAGATGTGCCGTGCAGAGGGTGATCCTGTGGGGTGTCTGCTCAGGAAAGCCAGACTCATAAAGGCAACAGGTTCCTTTGCTATGTGTGTGTGTCTCAAAGAGCCACAGCCTGCTTGTGAGAGTGGTGACTGGAAAAGATGGCTTTATGGTGGAGAGGTGGTGGATAACCCTTTGTGTGGGTAAAAGAGAAAGAGCAAACTCCATGGAGTCTGCTTGCACAAGCAACAGGGAGTGAAAGACTCCCTGATGTGTCAGTGTGTGTGCGTGCAATGCAACAGCAAACTTGCTCTGTGTGAGTGTGTGTATGAGAGAAGCACCCAGCAGGATCCTCAGCGACCCCACACACATGTGAGAGGGTCCGAGGAAGGCTACAGGGTACTTGTGTGTGCAGGCAGGAGCAGGCAACATGCTGCTGTGAGTCTGTGAGGAGGAAGATGCGTGTGCAGGTAATAGGCAACATGGAACCTGTGCTACTCTGGTGTAACTGCACACACCTGGCTGTGAGTAGGTGTGTGCAGCATGTGGCAGGCTGCAAGGACACCACGATACCGTGGTGGGACTGTGTATATGACTGTGTGAAATGACAGGCAGTGCAGGCACTAGAGCACAATGTGAGCACACGCAGACAAGGGTGTGATGGGTGCCAGAGCACTACAGCGCGCTGGGTGTGAGTACACATACTTTCATACATGTACAGATGTGTTTCTATTTCATACTCATACATGTATGAAAGTGTGTGTGTACAGTGAAAAGGGTGAGGGACACAGGCACAGGGGTATGAGGGTGTGTGGAGTGCGAGCAAAGGGCAGCCAACAAGGGGCATTGCGGGGTGCGTGTCACTGTGAGCATGCACATGAGCAGGCAGTGAGAGACACCCCAGGGGGAAGCAGCATTTGTGAGTGTGAGCGTGCTGCAGGTGCACAAGCAGGGAGAAATACTGTGGTGTGTGAGTGCTCACGAGTGTGTGTGTGCATGTAGAAGGCTGCAAATCCTTGTAACGTGTGAGTGCACCCACAGTGTGTGGGGAGGTAGAGAGGGATACTCTTGGGGAGGTGCATACGAGCATGTGGGTGCCTACAAGTGTGAGCACAAGCGTGTGACCTGAGCAGCACAAGCACATGTGAGAGTAAGTGATGCCTCAGAGCGTATGACCACGAGCATGCAAGTGCCTACAAGCACACAAGCAGTGTATAAACCCTGGACACATGCAAGTGCACAACAGGCATGTGAGCGTGTGAGTGAGTGTGGAAGTGCCTAACAGAGCATGAGTGTGAGCACACATCAGTGCCCCCCAGTGAGCACAGCCAGCCGGGACACCGGTGGAGTGTGCCCGTGGCAACGGGGGTCCCTCGGGGGGTGTGTGTCTGCCTGTGCCTGTGGGTGTGTAACAACTCCCCAGCGGGGTGGGCTGGGGTCAGAGCCTCCGACTGCGTGTATGCGTCAGCCTGTGAGCCTGCCGGTGTGCA
>NW_009926412.1:0-2401 GCF_000696875.1 Nestor notabilis
GTGAAGAGCAGGGTCGGGGCTGAGGGACCAGCCCGGGCCGGAGCGCGAGGGATGAGCGGCGTCTGTTAACGGGGAGCGGATCAAAACCCGTTCACAGATACCTAATGGAATCGACCGGGCTGGAAAAGCCCTTTCAGCTCATCCGGTCCAACCGTTCCCAGCCCTGCCAAGGCCACCACTAACCCCTGGCACTGAGGCCTCGGCTCCACGGGCTGTGAACACTTGCAGGGACGGTGACTCCAGCCCTGCCCTGGGCAGCCTCTTCCAATGCCTGAGCACCCTCTGGGCAAGGAATTGTTCCTCAGCTCCAGCTAAACCTGCCCTGGGGCAGCTTGAGGCCGGTTCCTCTTGTGCCATCCCTTGTTCCTTGGGAGCAGAGACCAGCCCCCTCCTGGCTCCATCCTCCTGTCAGGCAGTTGCAGAGAGCGATCAGGTCCCTTATTAGAGGTCTCTTAATGGAACTGCATCCATTAAGACATGGAATGCTGAAGAGCGTTATTGAAGCAGATAATGATGAACACAAGGCCAGGCTGGACACAGGGGCTGGGAGCAACCTGCTCTAGTGGAAGGTGTCCCTGCCCGGGGCAGGGGTTGGAGCTGGAGGAGCTTTAAGGTCCCTTCAACCCAAACCACTCTGGGGTTCTATGTTCCCACTGCTCCATGATCGGTAACCTGGGCAGCAGCTCTCCCCCAGCATGTTGTTCCACGCTGGTGGTGAATTCTCCATGCTCCTCTGCAGTACCACATCTCCCCATCATCCACATCTCGGGATGGTCCTGCCCAGCTCAGCATCAGCTGCAGATGTTGTCACCTCGTTGCTCATCTTTTCTGCCGTAAGCTTTATGTGTCTGTTTACAACACCACAGGCTGGAGATATCCCACCTGCCAGACCTCCGCATGCCAAGAGTCAGACACACAGCTCTGCTCCAGCTCTGCTGACTCTCAGCACTTCATAGCCCCCAGGAGAAGCTTGTTTGTTGTTCTCCAACCACTTTTTCCCCTCAATATTGTCTTTTGAGGGACTTTGTCAAAACTTTCTGGAAAACTCCCAAGTTACATCAACTTATTTTCCTTTACAGGCCGGTCTCCTTGGCTAACAGGGCTTTTTGGGACATATGACTCTCTTTTTCCAGTGCCAGCAATCCTAGCAGAAAATAAGACAGAACACCCACATCGGTTCCCTTTTGGGAGGGATGTTTTTCCCCTCACCGAGGCAAATTGCAGCCTCACATCCATGAGGAAAGAACCATCTCCACTGTCTCACCCCCCAGGTTAGCACCTGAGCAAGGTGAGCAGGGCAGGAGGGCATGGACAGCTTCAACCAGGGGTCCAGGTCATCACACACCGTTCACAGAGATGAGATCTCAAAGTCAAACCAGGAAACCACCAGCTCTGCTGCAGCTCAGGGACTGAAACAGGACCCCAGGGAGCATGGGAGAGATGTGGGTAGTGTCTCAGGTGAGCCAGTGAGGGTCATTAGGGCTAATTACAGCTAATTAGCCCCAGCGCTGTGTGCTGTGTGGAGCCTCATCTCCCTGGGCAATGGGAGGGGTGGAAAAGAGGTGGTTTAAATCTGGAATAAAACCTGGCTCCTGGGTTCTTGCAGCGTGTGCAGGTGCAAAAATCCATGTTGTTCCCTGCTCGTGGCTTGAGGAGTGGAGTTAGGTGAGTGTTATGTCCCTTCCAACCCAAACCAGGCTGGGGTTCACTGGTTTTAACCTAAACTCTGTCTGCAGGAGCAGTATGTAGCTGTTTGCTTCAATATCCCTCCTTGTGCTTGTGTTGTCAGGGAGAAAGTTACACTCCTGAGAAGCTCCTCAATGGCTCTTTTCTTCTTTTCCCCAAAATACAACTGAATTTGGCAACAGCAGCTATCCCAATTCCCCAGTATGCACACCAGGACATCACAGATACACTGGGATCAGGGGGATGTAGCAACATACCTAGCAACCATAACAAATAGAGATGTGATTCAGCCCTTCATCAAAGCCCATAATGGGATTAATGAGTGCTTTGGCTTCTCGGGGTAATAAAACTCAGATTTTAACCTGCAGCCTTATGTGGTGAAGAGAATTATCATTCTTCTGCTTGCAGGGATGTATCTCATAGAATAATGGAATCCTGGAATGGTTTGTGTTGGAAGGGACCTTAAAGCTCCTCCAGCTCCAACCCCTGCCCCGGGCAGGGACACCTTCCACTAGAGCAGGTTGCTCCAAGCCCCTGTGTCCAACCTGCCCTTGAACACTGCCAGGGATGGGGCAGCCACAGCTTCTCTGGGCACCCTGTGCCAGCGCCTCAGCACCCTCACAGGGGAGAGCTTCTGCCCCAGAGCTCATCTCAATCTCCCCTCTGGCAGGTTCAAGCCATTGGCCTTGTCCTGTCCCTACATCCCTTGTCCAAA
>NW_009926412.1:2786-5177 GCF_000696875.1 Nestor notabilis
GGAGCTGCTCCAGCCCCTGAGCATCCTCGTGGCCTCCTCTGGCCTCACTCCAGCAGCTCCATGTCCTTCTGATGTTGGGGACACCAGCCCTGCACCCAGTGCTGCAAGTGGGGTCTCCCTTGAGCAGAGCAGAGGGGCAGGATCCCCTCCCTGACCTGCTGCTCACACTGCTCTGAATCTCGTCAGGCTGACAGGGAGGAGAAGCTCAGGGATGCTCATTGGGTGCCCATCAGGAGTATATTTGCAAGGAGGAGGATGAGTAGTGGGAGAAAACAGGACATGAGAAAACAGGTCACCTCCTCTCGCCTCTGCACTGAGGCTGGGACTTCACCTCATGGGGTGAAATGGAGAGGGAGCACCTTCCCCCCCAGGCCTTGGAAATTCAAAGGCTTATCCCAAAGAGAAGTTGTGTTTCCCAGGGCCAGAAGAGCCTCTCTCTGCACATTCCAGGCTCAGGAAGTGTGCAGGATGCCAGAGTGGCTGCTCTGGGAGGGGAAGAAAACCTCTTGAGTCAGCTCAAACGCTGGCCAGACACTGCCGAGCTGACCTTAAACGTTTCTGGGGCTGAGAGGGAGATGTGCAGCCAGCAGAGACAGCCGAGCTGCCCGGCTCCAGGCCTGGCCCTCCCGGCCAGCGGGAGGCGGCTGGGAGCACAGGCACGGGCGGCATTCCAGCCGGGCCCGAGAGGGGAAACCAGTTCACCCTGGCCTCGGGAACCGGGAGATCGTTGTGCTGCGAGGAAGAGCCTCCGGTGCGGAGCTCCAGGCGCCCGTCTCCAGCCTCATTAGCTGGGGAAAGCATCAGATGGAAACTATTCTGCCCATCAGGAACTTCTCTGACAGGCTCCTGGGTTTGGCTCCCAGCGCCTGGCAAGCGCAGGGATGATGAAACACGGCTTCACCCTGTCAGAGGGACCGCAGCCAGAGCGGGTGATGGAGACAGCAGAGTGCTCTGGAGGCACCAGGAGCTGCTCTGGCATGTCCCAGGCCTCCCCTTGGAGGAGCACATTCCCCAGTGCAGGTTTTCCTTTATCATCCCTATGTCACGATAACAGAAACACGTCCAGCCAGGCTGGGCAACTGCAGCCCCTCCAGTAAACCACAGGCGCTGGGCTGCCCGCCCCGCAGCCTTCGTTCTCATAACTCTGTGTCCTTTCCCAAAGCAGTCCGTCCATCTTCACGTCCTCCTGAAAACTTAGTCCGATAAAACATTCCTTCTCCTTTCAGCTCCTTTCCTGCTCTGCCTTCTGTGTCCCAGCACTGGTGTTGGTGGCGTACAAGGACGTGTCCCGCTGCCTCCGCAGCGCTGCTCTTATCAAAGGCTAATCCAGACCACGTGCCGGGCCGGGTCCGTGAGGATAAAACCTCCCTTTCCTGGATGGAACACACTTGGCTGGGATCTGGGTAGCTCCAAGGAGAGAGCTCCAAGGAAAACCTCATCGCCTGTTCTCGAGGCATCCCGGGATGCAGGTACGCAGCAGCAGTGGCGTGTCCTGCCCATTCCCTGTCCCTCCCGTGATGATGCCCAGCACCATCCTCTGATCACAGCCAGGGAAGTAAACCCAGGCATGGTCCCTGCATCCATATTGCAGTCCTGTTTCTCTTGCAGCACAGCCTCCATGAGGACTTCCCTGGCCACATCCAAAAAGCCACCTCCTTCCCCCCGCCTCCTGCGTGGTGACACCCCCTCGATCACCCCAGGGTTAAAGGGGTGTCTTCAGCAGCACAAGGGGATCCTCCTGCCTTAGGGGGGGAGGTAAGAGGAGAGGACATCTCAGCCCACCTTGAGGGAGGCAGCACCAAGCCATTCCCTTCTCCTCCCCTGATGCTCTTCCAGGGTTTTGTCCTCCCGTGGATCTCCACCACCCCCAGATGAAGGTGGCAGCCCCAGGTCCTGCTGCTCCACCACCCCCTGCTTTGGAAGCAGCTCCCCTGTCAGAAGAGCCTCTATGTCCACGTTTGGGTTGTTCCCTAAGCACTGGGGTGGTGGAGCTGCCTGTTGGGTTTCATTTCCCTCCCCCAGCACAAGCATGGGATGCCTTTTCCCTGCCCACCTCCACAATCCCTCTGGTGCGGACGCCAACCCAAACATCCTCCATCCGCCGGGATTGGGATACAGCAGCCCTGTGCCGAGGAGCAAGAAAATCCCTCTTTGGTCTGTACGTAAACATCCTGCCTCCCTCCCAAGCTCCATGGAAAAGCTGTATTCCCCCCAAAAAACCCCAGGAGGAGCTCCATCCCCCAAAGGCTGCAGCACGGATTGAAGTCTCTGGGGCAGGGAGTGGGAAGGATTTAGTGGGAGCAGCTCAGCATCCCGAGGGAATTCTGCCCCGCTGCCTTTTTGAGGCAACATAAGGCAGAAAGATAAACCTGACAGAGGCAGGTTAATGCC
>NW_009926413.1:0-2948 GCF_000696875.1 Nestor notabilis
TGGACATTGAAGTGTTGACCACAACTCTTTGTCATGGCCATCTAGCCAGTTCTTTATCCACTGAGTGGTCCATCCATCAAATTGATGTCTCTCCAATTTAGAGACAAGGAGGTCATGTGGGACAGTGTCAAATGCCTTGCACAAGTCCAGGTAGACGACGTCAACTGCTCTGCCGCTGTCCATCAGTCCTGTAGCCCCATCATTATGGGCATGTTTGTTCCCTTCTGCTCCTTCATAGCTCTGTGTTACATGTATTTGTAGGCTGTTTAATATTAGAGTTGAGCTTTCATTAAGCTAAAGAAACCATTTCCTCCTAGGTTGTTCCCTGAGCTTTGAATCCTTCTTATGGCCTCTCACACTGTTCCATTGTTTCATTTCAAATGAAATGCCATTCCAAAAACTTGGCAGTACTCCTCCAAAGACCCTATCAGTGCTGAATATGCTGCAAGGATTACTTCATATGCTTTGCAAACTATACTGTTGACTATGCAGTCCAAAAGGTGATTACCTTTATTGCAGTATTGTGACATTGTTGACCCATGTTAAGCTTGTTATTCACTGTAATCTCACAATTTCTTCATGCATAGTGAGCTGGAATTCCAAAGGGTAACAACACAGACCTAGGAAGGCAGGCAGTCTATGCAAGAAATGGCCCATAAAGATGGTTATCCTGTCTGCTTAGGAGCAAGAAGATACATAAAGATGTATATCTCCTGAATTGCTGACTGGCTAACTGTCATGTGTATTAATACCTCAGGTCTGCCACAGGGTGTATTGCCCCAACAGAATAGGCTTGAGAAGGAGAGCATAATGGAATACATGATGACTCTGGAGTTGAAACCTAGCTTCACTTTTTTCTGAGGCACACACTCTTTTTTATGAGGCAGGGGCTTCTCAAAGACTTCTTAAAGAATAAACAGGGCAAAGTTTGTAAAAAAACACTGCTCAGAAACTGGGTGCTCACATTTAGATGAGCTGCTTTCTGGAAGGGAAGAAGAATTCTTTTCTGGCCTTTGTTTTCCTTGTGGCAACTTTTTTAATGTATAGACATGCAGGTTCCCCCATATTTTGAAAAATGTTGGGACTCAGTACTGTTGAGTCACCTCCTTGTTTACTTTAGGTTGTATATGCAGGTTCTACTCCTTAATCCATGAAAAATACTTCAGTTTTTACAGCTTGGAGTATAAAGGGAGGTTTCAGGTGTTCCTCTGGGGTAAGCATTAAGGAGTACTTGCCTTTGTTGGACCTTTCAGAATATTAGGAAGAAGGTAGCAATCCTGCATAGAATGGGTTTCTCCAGTTGCTTGGAGAAACAGCATGTGTTCCTCTGGAACAAATACTATTTCACTCCCAGCAGCTGCAGGGAAAGGCAGAGTGCTGCATTTGCATCCTCCCTGCCTTCCTACAAAGTGCCTCAGCAGTGTCGCTCTCACAGACCTTATCACTCTCTACAACTACCTGAAAAGAAGTTGTAGTGAGGTGGGTGCTGGTCTCTTCTCCAAATAACAAGCAATAGGACAAGAGGAAACAGCCTCAAGTTGTGCCAGAGGAGGTTTAGATTCGATATGAGGAAAAATACCTTCACCAGAGGGGTTGTCAAGGATTGGAGCAGGCTGCCCAGGGAAGTGCTTGAGTCACCAACCCCGGAAGTATTTAGAAGACACATAGATGTGGTCCTTAGAGACATGGTTTAGGGTGGATTTGGCAGTGCTGGGTTAACGGTTGGATCCAAGATCATTGAGTCCAACCTAAATGGTTCTATGGGTTGTGATTTATAGATTGCCACCTATGCTGTAGTTCCCTCACTCAGGTGTAGAAGCAGTCTGGTATCAGCTGTGCTCTGCAATGTGAGACTTCTTGAGCCTATCCTTGCTTCACCTACATGGTCTACTAGGTGCAGGAGTAGCGGCTGTACAAAATCTAAGGGCAGGCATTAATAAGTGTATGAGGTGTGCTTCCCTTTTTGGGAACTTGCTCCAATGAGATTGTCAGACATGCTTGGGCAGTTTTGAGATAGAACAGCTGTAAAGTATAGAATCACAGAATCAACTAGGTTGAAAAAGATCTTTAAGATCACCAAATCCAACCGTTACTACAGGACTGCCAAGCCCACCACTAAACCATGTCACTAAGGGCAAACTGATCCCCTTATGGCTGACCCTCATGATCTCCACTCGCAGCCACCCTTCATCTGCTGCCCATAGTGGCCCACACCGTATAGCTGCCGCCCCTACCCCCATGGCCACCTGTCACATCCCATGGCTGCCCTTGCTCTCCCCTCACAATCTACCCTCATGGCCACCTCTCCTCTCCCCTCACAATCCCCCCTCATGGCTGCCCCTTATTTTTTCTCACAATCTCCCTTTATGGCTGCCCCTCCTTTCCCCTCACCATCTTCCCTCATGGTTGGCCTTCCTCTCCCTTCACAATCTCCCCTCATGGCCACCTCTCCTTTCCCCTCACGATCTCCCATCATGGCTGCCTCTCCTCTCCCTTCATGGTCTCCCTTCACGGTCACCCCTTCTTTCCCACCACAATCTCCCCTCATGACTGCCCCTCCTTTCCCCTCACCATCTGTCCTCATGGCCACCTTTCCTCTCCCCTCATGATCTTCCCCCATGGCCATCCCTCCTATCCCCTCACAATGTCCCCTTATGGCCGCTCCTCCTTTCCCCTCATGATCTCCCCTCATGACCGCCCCTTCTTTCCCCTCATGATTTCCCCTCATGGCTGCTTCTCCTTTCTCCTCACGATCTCTCCTCATGGCCACCCCTCCTTTTGCCTCATGATTTCCCCTCATGATCTTCCCTCATGGCTCGTCCTTCCTCTCTCTTCATGATCTCCTCTCTTGACCCTCCTTAGAATCATAGAATCATAGAACAGTTAGGGTTGGAAAGGACCTTAAGATCATCTAGTTCCAACCCCCCTGCCATGAGCAGGGACACCAC
>NW_009926413.1:3206-5164 GCF_000696875.1 Nestor notabilis
TTCTCTTCTCCAGGCTGAACAGCCCCAACTTTCTCAGCCTGTCTTCATACAGGAGGTGCTCCAGTCCTCTTATCATCCTCGTGGCCCTCCTCTGGACTTGCTCCAGCAGCTCCATGTCCCTTTTATGTTGAGGACATCAGAACGGGACACAATACTCCAAGTGAGGTCTCATGAGAGCAGAGTAGAGGGGCAGGATCACCTCCTTTGACCTGCTGGTCACGCTTCTTTTGATGCAGCCCAGGATACAGTTGGCTTTCTGGGCTGCAAGTGCACACTGCCTGCTCATGTCGAGTTTCTCATCAACCACCACCCCCAAGTCCTTCTCCGCAGGGCTGCTCCTTCACCCCTCATGGTCACCCCTCATCTCCCCTCATGTTCAAAAGTGTTTAAATTAGTATCGCCCAAATTTTGTACAACAGCCACATGTATGCACTGCAGAGCCTTTTCCAGCTCTCCACCTGTAACAAGGATAACCACGTGCTATCTATCTACTTTATTGCATACACTCCCTTCCCCACTCCGTGTACTTCTACAAGCTCTTCTACCTCTTTTTGCTTCTCCAACTATACAAACCTCACTAACAAGCAGAGCAGCCTCCTTTCTACAATTCATGGAGCTGGGTGTTCAGCACATTGTGGACCAGGATCTGATCCTCTCCAATGTCCATTTCTCTCTGGAAAGTGGGGTAGGAACTGATCCTTACAAGAGACTCTGGAAGACTTAGTCTATAATTGCTTGTAAACCACTTAAGTAGCAAGTGATACAAGTTTACCCTGCCATCCAGACCTGTGTCCCCTTCAGATAACCTCCTTGTGTGAAGGAGGTTATCCTTCACACGAGGATAACTCCATCAGTTTTCTCAGACTGCTGGAGCTGGAGCATACATGGTGCAGATCATTCATTGTTCTGGCCTTATACTCCAGGCCAGATGCCTAGAGTATAAGGGGGTGCGCCAATTTCTACAGTTCAAGAAAATACCTGAATTTATAGGTGATGAAGAAACTAATAGTAGTTAAGGCCAACCTAGAACAAGCCCTATTTTTTGCAACTGGAGTGACGACAGAAAAGAGATCAGTATGGTCCCTCATTTTCCAACAGATTACTTATGATGAGGCAAATAATCTTTCATGTTGCTGAAAAATAATGACACTACTCAAGAGTCAATTTTAAGTTATCCATGAAGAAGAACAAGAGGCATCAGGCGTTATTTCTCGTTGTGATCTTTGACTGGACCTGCAGTGGTCAATAATGACAAATGGCCAGAGGAAGATGAAATTCCCAAATGCATTATGAAGTCCTATCTCAGCAGTCTTGATGTATTGTAGCACTTGCCAGACAACGCATACATCTTCTTTCACTTTGGCAGCCCTCCGAAGGGGGTGTTTTGTGTCAACAGCACATAATTGTGCTCACTTGAAAACCCAACTGCGAGGGTGGTGCTCTGTCAGGGAACCTGCTGCTTGGGTTGCTGTGCTACTGCAAGGCATTGCACGGGGCTGCTTATGGCATCTGTGGCTCCACAGGACTTTATGAACGCTTGAGGAGGGGAAGCTGTAGCACAGGTGGGATGTGTGTGCTGCTCTTTGTTGCTCTTGTGGGCAAGGCGTTGGTGGCTAGCGCCATGGTGGTGTGGACAGAAAATGGTGGTTAATGCACAGGATGGGTGGCATAGCAGGGCTGGATGGCCAACGTTATGTGCACTGACCAGCATGTACCTATGGGCACTGAAAGCGTGCTTGGGGTACCAGGTGCCAGAGTGCTGTGCAGTGAGGGCAGGAGAGAGCCCACCATGACACGCAGGACTGGGCAAAGGGTGTCCACATGTGTGGGCCATGGGTGCCCAGTGTGCTGCTTAGGAGGAGACATGGGGTGCCTGTGGTACCCATGGTCCCGGCGGCTCTGTGCTGGGGAGGACTGGGTGACATTGCAGCAGTGCCTCTGTGGGGTCGGCGAGCGCC
>NW_009926414.1:0-206 GCF_000696875.1 Nestor notabilis
CCCCTCGGGCGCCAGCCGCTGCCGTCTGCTCGCGGCGCTGGGAGCCAGCGCAGCTTATTCCCGACTCCCTCTCTCCGCCTCTCCCGCGGTCATATTTCTTGTAATTCATAAACCACTTATCAAGTTTCCTCTGACATTAGAGGCTGACTCCGGTTTAGCACCTCGCACTCCATCACTCACCCTGCCGGGGCTTCCCCCTTATCCTA
>NW_009926415.1:0-4998 GCF_000696875.1 Nestor notabilis
GGGATGCTGCTGACAGAGGCGGGAGGGATCAGGAGCCAAGCCTGGCTCAGCCCTTTCATGTCTCTGCTCCCAAAGCACAGCCCAGCACCCTCAGCACCCCATGGCCGTGCCCTGGGTCCCAGGTCACCCCCACTAAACACAGGGGAAAACCCCCCTGGCTGTTGAGGACGAGCTGCCAAGCTCTGCCCAGAGCCAGCAGCACAGGAGCCCGGTCTCACACGCTTCCCAATGTGTGGATCATCTCTGTGGCCCTTCTCTGGACCCCTCCAGCCTGGCTGTATCTGGTTTGTACAGCAGGGCCCAAACCCGACCCCGGGGTTGGGACACAGTGGGACAGTGACATCTTCTTCTCTCTGGGGATGCCCGTGGTGATGTTCCTCAGGCAGAGACGGACAAGCCCAGGCTCCCGTGGGATGCTGCTCCTCTCGCAGCCTTGCAGGAGCTCCTGGAGGTTCTGAGAGGTCGATGCTGAGTCTTTGTGCTCCTGAAGCAGCATTAGCCATAGCTGGACCCCCAGTAACTGCTCCTAAACCTCCGGGGAGAGCCTTGTCCCCTGCAAAGGGTGTTAGTTCCACCATCGCTTGTGGCCTCCTCAACCTCCTCTGTCCTCCAAAGCCAAAACCTGCTCTGTATCCATGAGGGCAAAAGAAACCTGGAGAGGGGCTTTGGACAAGGGATGGAGGGACAGGACACGGGGAATGGCTTGAACCTGCCAGAGGGGAGATTGAGATGAGCTCTGGGGCAGAAGCTCGTCCCTGTGAGGGTGCGGAGGCGCTGGCACAGGGTGCCCAGAGGAGCTGTGGCTGCCCCATCCCTGGCAGTGTTCAAGGCCAGGTTGGACACAGGGGCTTGGAGCAACCTGCTCTAGTGGAAGGTGTCCCTGCCCGGGGCAGGGGTTGGAGCTGGAGGAGCTTTAAGGTCCCTTCACCCCAACCCAGGCTGGTGCGCCGAGTCTGCACCTAAAGGCTGTTGCAGGGGCTCCCCGGCTCTCACCGTCCTTGAGACCAAACCAACCTGCTTTTTCCCCTGGGAACTCCTGTTTTCCAGCCCTCCTCATGCAGGACACTCTCCACTTCATCCCAGAGCTGTGCTGGAGCTGGCTGCAGCTCAGCTCCAGATAAATCCTTCACCAGGGAGGGTCGAACATAGAGCTGGAGTGTCCTAACGTGGTGTGTTGATGCCTTTCATGCCGGTTGTGCTGGCCTTACGTGGGCCTGGCTGTTCCGTAGGGTTTTCCTATGGAATTGCTGTCTCATTTCTCAGTCTGTGCATCCTTCCCTCTGCCTGCTCCCAGGAACCTTCCAGAGGCTGGGGTCTGGGACTCCATAGGGTCTCTCTTGCTTCAAGCCGTGGTACTGGGGCTCTGAAGACCTGCTTTAGGAAAAGGCCGTCTCCATGTCACAGACCTGAGGGGTTTGGGGAAATTCCCTCTAAAAACAAAGGAATTGTGGCAGAGAGAAAGGGACATGAGCGATGTTCTGCCCACAGCCTGCAGGGTTCTGGGGTGGGGGCACTCTGCTGCTGGGGGGTGGTGTTGGCTGAGGGATAACCCAGTTGTGGCCTTTTGGCGTGTTTGGTGGCAGATTTGAAGGGAATGTGGTGCTGGATGTGTTTGGGTGCTGGTGCCTTTCCAAACCCTGGTCACAACTCTCCCTGCTGGGTGAATCCCATGGAGAGGAAGGGCTGTCACTGCCGGGGGTGCTTCCAGCACCATGGAGGAGGGAAAGGAGCTGGGAATAGCCTTGGAAACGGGAGCCTGGAAGCAGCTTGTTGTTGTGTGTCACCCACCAGCGTGGACATGGCTGGGGGACACGGGCAGGTTCCTCACCCTCATGTTCTCTCCCCACAGTCCAGGATGATGAATGGGTCTGACCTCAGCAGCACGACGGGATCCAGTCCCAAATCCAAAGAGGACCAAGTGGTGAACGGCCACGATGAGAAGGAGAACAACCCCTTTGCAGAGTACATGTGGATGGAGAACGAAGAAGACTTCAACAGACAGGTAGGACCAGCAGGGTGGTGCCAGCTCCGTGTTCCTGCCACTGGGATGGAGTCGAGGGGCCAAAGGAGCCCTTGATGGGCTCCAGGGAACGTGTGTCTGCAGGAGAGGGTGCCTCCAGGGAAGAGTCATCCCGTTTGTATCATAGAATCAACCAGGTTGGAAAAGAGCTTTAGGATCATCCAACCAACCTTTACCCCAGCGCTGCCAGGGCCACCACTAACCCCTGGCACTGAGGGCTCCCCTGCATGTCTTTGGATCTGCCTGTAAGGACATGGGATGGATGAAGTTGGAATGAAACCCTCACCGTGCCTTTGGGCAGCTCTTCCTCGGAGGGACGGTGACGGCTCTGGCACCCTCAGCTGGGCTGGGCTGTGTCAGTCCAGGCCTTCCCTTGCTGTGTGCTCAGCTGGAGGGAGAGGAGCAGCCCGAGAACCGGTGCGTGGAGTGTGGGAGCGTTTGTGGCCTGGTTGTGTCAGCACTGAGCTCCAGCAGTGTGTGCCCCTTGATCCGGGTGGGAAACTGCATTCCAGGGAGACTGGAACGGGGCAATCCCAGCACAAGCATGGGCTGGGGCAGAGAGTAAATCGTAGAGCTGTGGAATCCCAGCCTGGTTTGGGGTGAAGGGAGCCTTCAAGCTCATCCAGCTCCAACCCCTCCCACGGGCAGGGACACCTTCCACTAGAGCAGGTTGCTCCAAGTCCTGTCCAAGTTAAAAGGTTGGCACATCCAGGGCAGGGAGGAGAAACTCACACTCCCTCCTCTCCTTCCCCGTGCTGAGGGAGATCACCCAGAAGCGGGGTCAGCTCAATCTCCCCTCTGGCAGGTGAAAGCCATTCCCTGTGTCCAAACCCCTTTCCAAGGTGTGGCTGATGGATCTCTCTGGGCAGGTGGAGGAGGAGCTGCAGGAGCAGGAGTTCCTCGACCGCTGCTTCCAGGAGATGCTGGAGGAAGAGGACCAGGACTGGTTCATCCCATCGCGGGACCTGCCCCAGGGCATGGGGCAGCTGCAGCAGCAGCTCAACGGGCTCTCGGTGTGTGATGGCCACAGTTCAGAGGACATCCTGGTAAGGGCCCTGGGGGACGTGCTGGGAGGTCAGTGATGAGCACAGGACCTGTCGGGGTGGTGGGCTCCTGCGGGGTTCCTGTGTGCTGGGGGGTGTCAGTGCAAGAGCTGGTGACAACAGTGAAGAGCTGGTGATAACAGTCCTCCAGTGCCTAAAGGGGCTCCAGGAGACCTGGAGAGGGGCTTTGGACAAGGGATGGAGGGACAGGACAAGGGGAATGGCTTGAACCTGCCACAGGGGAGACTGAGATGAGCTCTTGGGCAGAAGCTCTTCCCTGTGAGGGTGCTGAGGTGCTGGCACAGGGTGCCCAGAGAAGCTGTGGCTGCCCCATCCCTGGCAGTGCTCAAGGCCAGGTTGGACACAGGGACTTGGAGCAACCTGCTCTAGTGGAAGGTGTCCCTGCCCGGGGCAGGGGTTGGAGCTGGAGGAGCTTTAAGGTCCCTTCCCAAACGAGGCTGGATTCCATGATAACACCCTGGTCCCGGAGCAAGCCCAGCCCTGTGCCAAAGGGAGAGACAAACACCACATCCTGCCATGTTTTCCCCCAGAAACCCCACCCTGGGAGTAGATCTCTTGGAGCTGGCACTTGCTGAGCACCATCTCCATTGCTGTGAGGACACAAGGACCAGGTCACATCCCTGGCTCCATCCTCAGGAAGCAGATTGCCATGGAATGATGTTTGGTGTTGGGGTACCAGCATCTGAACCACTGACGGTCCCTCTCCCTCTTCTCTTCCAGAGCAAAAGCAACTTGAATCCAGATGCCAAGGAGTTTGTGCCCGGCGTGAAGTACTGAGCACCCCGGCAGGCTCTGGAAGGACTGTATCCCTGCTTTGGGAATGTGATGGGGATGGAGGGAGCGGAGCAGCCCCCAGCTGGACTCTGCACCATGCGGAGCTGCTGCCACGTGGTGAATCTTCTTCTGCGCTTCAAGTACCTTGTTTTCTCCCCTTATTTTCTTTTTTAACTCCTCCTTTGTATCATTTATCACCTTTTGGGGGCAGTTTTTTGCTTTCCAGGACTCGAGGCCTTTAGGTCTATCCTGGAGTCCAGCACTTCCCTCTGCTTCCCATTTCCATGCGTGCTCCAAACCCGCTAGTGGGAAAGTCGCATCTCCTTGTTTGAGTAGGATTTGTAGGGGTCCCCCTGTCCCTCCCCAGAGCGGCATTCCCTGCTCCTGTTACATGGGATTTCTTTGGCTGAAGGGAAGGTGAAGTGTGAGTGTGATCCCTGAGCTCATCCCAGCCGCTCTCCGAACACTAACTCAGGCACTTCTCTGCTTCCTGGCTTGTGGGAGCTCTTAGGGGAGACCAGACCCACCACTCCATCCATCCATCCCAAGGGAAGGGCAGCTCCTAGAAAACACTGCTTCTCCGTACAGATTCCAACCCCGCAAATCTGGAGCTTATCCAGCAGGATGAGCTGCAGCTCTGGAGCATTTGTACCTTGCAAGTAAATCCCGGGAAGACCAGAAGGGAGCAGGAGGGAGTTGGTGTGGAGCTGCCTCCCTGGGAGAGGAGAGGGGTCCTCTGGAAGCTGAGTCTTACTAGAATGGTTTGGGTTGGAAGGGCCCTTAAAGCTCCTCCAGCTCCTCATCTGGGGCAGGACCTGGCTGGGCTTCAGCTCCTCAACCCACCACCCTTGTGCTCCTGCTGCTTTAAACCGTGGGCTCCTTTGGGAACCCGTGGTCAGGAGCCTGGATCCAGACATCTCCAGAGCTCCTGGGTGAGGCGTGTTGCTGAGTTCTGGCTCTAGTGACCCAGGAGGAGCTTCTGCTCTGCCGGGCAGGTCTCACCTCCCAGCTGATGCCAGCATTCCCTGGACTGCACGGAGCGGGGTGAGGGATCCCTGCGGGGTTTGAGGTGGAAGCTGAAGGCCACGCAGCAGCCCACGGCCTGGGTCAGCTCCATTAGCTCCTGGCGGGAGGGCCGGG
>NW_009926416.1:0-925 GCF_000696875.1 Nestor notabilis
TTGTATTCCTTTACAGCAGCTCTTTTCAGTATGACCAGAAGACGATGGGTGGGAGGGAAGAAGAGCTCCGTAGTGTTACGAGGGCAGAATATATTGCTATAAGGTGGCGAGAAACCAGCTCCGCGTGTGTATATGTGTGTGTGTACCTCTGTTTCCAAGGGTGGGGACCAAAGAAATGCGGGGCAGGACTATAATTCTTTCCCCGAAACAAAGCAAAAAAAGAATGAAAAATATAGATTTAAACACTTACTCTATACGTGTGTGCGCCCTGGTGCATTTGGGATATATACCGGGTAAATTAAGCCTATATACAGTCGCATTCTTCTGGCTGCTTTATTCGACACAGGTCATTAATAAAAGCAATTGAGGATTGCTAAAAAAATCTTCCATCTCTTCTTGAGAGAGTGGCAAGAGCCTGGGAAGAGGCTGCATTTCCCCAGCCCACGACAAAGCTACCTAGTCCGAGAGGAGGGTGGGATAAATGATAATAATAATAATAATAAAAAGGAGTAGGAAAGGTCGCAAATAGCCTCCAACTCTGCCATCCCACCACGCGTAAATATGAGCCTGTTGCGGGCACCATCATTCGTCTCCTTAAAAAGCCCGTAAACTTTATATGACACAATATCTAATAGTAATTTATTGGGGAGATATTGTAAATTCGAACTGTTTTAGTTAATAAAGGAGCTAATTAATGAGAACCAGCCTCGCTTTTGCAGATGGTGGAGGTGCCCGAAGTGTTGCCGGGGGAGGGGCGCGCAGCGGTTTTGGGGTAAAACCCTCTCCTATCGATTGTTTTATGTTAAATATGACATTTTAGGGCGCTCCGCGCTTCTTAAGCCAGCGCTGGGAGCAGTTGGGGCTTTTTTTCTTGTTTTTAATAAAATACTTTATGGGATTTTTTTATGATTTTTTACGGGGGGGG
>NW_009926417.1:0-511 GCF_000696875.1 Nestor notabilis
GGATGCACCCAGTAACTGGGATGCACCCACCTGCTGAGGATGGGGCTGTGCTGGTCCGTGCCCCCCCGTCGTGGCCGCTGCACCCCATGGGGATGTGTCCTCCCTCACAGGGGGTTCAGCATCATCTGCACCCCCAAACCCACAGTCCTCGTCCCCATCCTGCAGGGTGCCGGGGTGGGGGGACCCCAACGTCCCCCTGCCCCACTCACCTGCGGCCTCCCTTCCCGGTGGGATGATCCCTCTGAGGGGCTCCGGGAGCATCCCTGGATATATAAAGGGAGGGGATGGGTTAAGGGTAAATCTGCTTAAAGCCGGTGGGAGGAGAGGGGGCAGCGGGGGCACGTTTGGGGGTCCCTGCTTCACCCCCCATCCTGCTCCATCCTTCCCAGCGCCTTATCCCAGCCAGATACAAACGGGACAATTTGGGATATCTGGATTGGAGTAGGAAGGCTCCAAGAGCAGCAGATCCAAAGGGCAGGAGGCTGCGACCCCCACGGGGGCTTGGGCAGTG
>NW_009926417.1:717-966 GCF_000696875.1 Nestor notabilis
CCTGCATCCGATGGTGACGGGGACCCTGGGTCCAACCAGGATGGGGGGACAGGGGCAGCGGGGGGGTGGTTCATGGGGTGTTTAGGGCTGATCCCATAGGGCTGAGTGTCCAGGTGGGGATTTGGCCACGTTCCTGCTCCTTTATCTCTCCCAAATCCCGCTCCAATCTCCTTAGCAGTGTCCCCCCCAGCCCTGCTGGGTCCCCGCGGGAGCCAGAGGTGAAGGGCCTGGTTGTTTAGCAGGATTTAA
>NW_009926417.1:1176-1549 GCF_000696875.1 Nestor notabilis
CATCAAGGCTACTTTTCGCTCTTCCTGGGAAATATGGGAGCCAGAGGTGAAGGGCCTGTTTGTTTAGAAGCATTTAATGCTATTAAAGCAAGCGGATTAGGGAGCATCGGGACAGGAGGGAGCTGGGGGGGCCCCGGCAGGGCTGGAGCGGGGTAGATCCCGGGAATCATCCCAGCCATGGGGCAGGGAAGAGGAGCTGCCGCAGAGGGTCCCCGTCCCAGGAAACCTTCTCCTTGTCCCCTCATTCCCATTCTTCATCTCCCGGGACCGTGGGATTTAGGAGGTTTCAAACAGGATCTGAACCATGAGGATGACAAAGGGATGAAGGTCACAGCCTGGGAACATCCAGGAGAGGGGCTGCTCCCCAGGCAGG
>NW_009926417.1:1920-2215 GCF_000696875.1 Nestor notabilis
CTGTATAGAGCCACCCTGGCTCGGTATAGAGCCTCCCGGCTCTGTACAGAGCCATCCAGGTCTGTATAGAGCCCCCCTCCGTGTCTGTATAGAGCCACCCGGGGCTGTATAGACCCACCCTGGGTGTGTATAGACCTACTCCGTGTGCATATAGAGCCATTCCAGGGCTGTATAGAGCCACTCGGGTCTGTATAGACCCACCCCGGGTGTGTATGGAGCCACCCCGGCTGGGTATAGACCTACCCCGGGTGCGTACAGAACCACTCCGGGGCCGTATAGACCCACCCCGGGTGTG
>NW_009926418.1:0-1261 GCF_000696875.1 Nestor notabilis
CACCCATTGATACCCCATTGGCACCCATTGATCACCCATTGGCACCAATTGACATTCACTGATCAACTACTGGCACCCATTGATCACCCATTGGCACCTATGGATACTCCATTAGCATCCATTGACACGCACTGACACCCATTTATAGCCATTGATCACCTATTGACACCCATTGGCACCCATTGATAGCCATTGATCACCCATTGACAGTCATTGATCACACATTGGCACCCATTGACAGTCATTGATCACCCATTGATAGCCATTGATCACCCATTGACACCCATTGATAACCATTGACACCCATTGGCACCCACTGATCACATATTGGCACCCATTGATACCACATTGGCAGCCATTGACACCCATTGATAACCACTGATCACCCATTGACACCCACTGGCACTCATTGATCACATATTGGTACTCATTGATACCCCATTGGCAGCCATTGACACTCACTGATCACATATTGGCACCCATTGATCACCCATTGGCACCCATTGACACCCATTGGCACCCATGGATACTCCATTAGCATCCATTGACACGCACTGACACCCAGTGATAGCCATTGATCACCCATTGGCACCCATTGACACCCATTGATCACCCATTGGCACCCACTGTGACACCAGCGCCCCCCCCAGGGACACCCCATATGTCCCTATGGATCCCCCCCCCTTAGGGGATGGGTTTGGGTGTTTGGGGGCGTTTGGGAGCGTTTTGGGGCACTTTTGGGGTAGTTTGGGGGGCACGTTGGGTGTTTGGGGGTGTTTTGGGGTGTTTGGGGGTGATTCGGTGGGGTCGGGATGTTTTTAGGTGTTTTGGGTTGGTTTTGGGGGGGTTTGGAGGCGTTTTGGGTTGTTTCTGTGTGTTTAAGGGCGATTCGCATGATTTGGGTGGCTTTTGGGCATGTTTTGGGGGCGTTTTTAGGCGTTTGGGGGCGTTTCTGGTGTCTGGGGTTGTTTTCAGGCATTCTGGGGGCCGTTTTTAGGCGTTAAGGGGGCGTTTTTATGCGGTTGGGGGGCGTTTTTTGGTGTTGGGGGCTTTTTTAGGCGTTTGGGGGTGTTTTAAAGTGTTCTGGAGTCTGTTTTTAGGCATTTGGGGGGCGTTTTTAGGCGTTTGGGGGGCTTTTTTTCGTGTTTGGGGGCGTTTTTAGGCGTTTAGGGACATTTTTAAGTGTTCTGGGGACCATTTTAAGGCGTTTGGGGGCGTTTTTTGATGTTTGGGGGCGGTTTTTGGTGTTTGGGGGCCTTTT
>NW_009926418.1:1704-2905 GCF_000696875.1 Nestor notabilis
GTGGAGTCCTTTTTAGGCGTTTGGGGACCGTTTTTAGGTGTTCTGGGGACCGTTTTTAGGCGTTTGGGGGCGTTTTTAGGCGTTTGGGGGGCATTTTCTGTGCCTCTCTCTTCATGGGGGTGTCCCATTGAGTTGCTCTGACCCCCATTCCCCCCCTCCCGCAGCCGGAAGGGCCCGGGGTGGGTGCGTGGAGGTGGCGTCGGGCACGGAGGCGGTGCTGGGGCTCCCGTTCCGCCTCCTCTGCATCGCCTGCAAGCGCCGCAGCGAGACCCCAGCCGAGGCCACCGGAGAGTGGTTCTTCCGCGGGGAGGGAGACACCGCCTTCCACAAGGTACCGGGATGGGGAATGGGAGGGAATGGGAGGGGAATGGGGAGCTACTGGGAGCCACTGAAGTTGATTCTGGGGGCTACTGGGAGTCACTGGGAGCTACTGGGAGCCACTGGGGTTATACTGGGAGCTACTGGGGTCATACTGGGAAGCACTGGGTGATAGTGGGAGGTACTAGGGTCACAGTGGGTGATACTGGGAGCTACTGGAGGGCACTTAGGTTGTCTCTGTGGGTCACTGGGAGATACTGGGTGCTACTGGGGTCATACTGGGAGATACTGGGAGTCACTGGGAGCTACTGGGAGCCACTGGGGTTATACTGGGAGCTACTGGGGTCATACTGGGAGATACTGGGAGTCACTGGGAGCTACTGGGAGCCACTGGGGTTATACTGGGAGCTACTGGGGTCATACTGGGAGATACTGGGAGTCACTGGGAGCTACTGGGAGCCACTGGGGTTATACTGGGAGCTACTGGGGTCATACTGGGAGATACTGGGAGTCACTGGGAGCTACTGGGAGCCACTGGGGTTATACTGGGAGCTACTGGGGTCATACTGGGAGATACTGGGAGTTACTGAGAGCTACTGGGAGCCACTGGGGTCCTACTGGGAGTCACTGGGAGCTCCTGGGGTCATATTAGGAGCTACTGGGAGGTGCCGGAGGGCACTTAGGTTGCGAACTGGGAGTCACTGGGCGCTATTGGGGTGCACTGGGCGCTATGGGTGTGCTGTATCTCCCCAGATCCTGCAGTACAGCCCGGAGGAGGGCCAGTGGGTGGCACCGGGCCCCTTCGATGGGGTGCTGGTGTGGAACGGGTCGCGGGGCACGCGGGACCTGCAGGACCTCTCGGTGCGGTTCTCGGCCGTGGAGC
>NW_009926419.1:0-220 GCF_000696875.1 Nestor notabilis
GGCGCCGGGAAGTGGGACCCGTTATCTCTGGTTTCCCACCGTGCTGCGCTCCCTCGCCAGTGCAGGGTCACGGGCAGCCGGGCTCTTTGCTCCTCTCACCCATGGGATGGAACCAGCACAGCCCGTCCCCCCAGTGCAGGGGCTGCGTTGGGTCCTGGGCTGGACTTGGGGCAGGGACAGCACCGTTAATGCAGAGGTGCCCGAGGGCAGCGGGGCGGGC
>NW_009926419.1:537-752 GCF_000696875.1 Nestor notabilis
TGTGGCCTCCAGTGGCCCATGGGGTTAGCCCTTGGGATTGGTCCTGTCGCCCCATTCAGCAGCATCCCCCTGCAGTGACCCCACACAGGATGGCACTGGGATGCCACATGCCTCCGCCCTGGCAGCATCACCCATCTGCTCTGGTCAGGCGAGGGTGTCCCCAGTGCTATAGGGGTGGGATGTGCCCGTTTGTGTCACAGGGAAGATGCTGCCAC
>NW_009926419.1:1072-1447 GCF_000696875.1 Nestor notabilis
CCCTCCCAGGGCCCCGCTCCTCGCCTGGGGCCAGTGCCTGCGCCCTTGGCAGCTGCGTCTGTGGCGAGGCTGGGGCTGGGAACAGGAACCCCGGCGGGAGGTTGTGCAAGGAGAAGGGTCCCAGCACGGCCCTTGCCTGTGTTGAAACTCCACTGGCTCTTACAGAAAAGCCCCTGGGCAGAATTCCTGACAGGAGTGATTCATTCCCCGCTGGAAGCGATGACTTTGCCTCTCCAGTAAACGCTCTTCAGCCCAGCAGGTGACAGGGGCAGCGAATGTCCCAGTGCCCTCGCTATTACCAGCACACGTTCTGGGGTGCCAGGGCTGCCCTCAGCCCCATGGGCAGTGCTGGGTGCTGGCTGGGAGCTGCTGGCA
>NW_009926419.1:1501-1806 GCF_000696875.1 Nestor notabilis
GGGCCTCCCCTGCCCTGGCTGCCACCCGAGCCTGGTGCTGCATCCAGGTGCTTTGGGGGTCTGTCCCACGCCAGCGAAGGCGCACGGGACAGCCCTTTCCAGGAAGCGTGTGCGAGGGCAGCCAGGCTACAGAGTTCCCGACAGCAGCTCTGGTTTTAATAACAGCAAATCAATGGATGCCCGATTCCGGCCAGAGCAAACTCCTGCACTTCCTTCCCTGGCCTCCCTGGCCGGTGGCTTTGCTGCAGGGCAGAACTGACCAGGGTGGGAGCCCTGACCCTGGTGACTGCACGTGTGCTGACGGG
>NW_009926419.1:1909-2175 GCF_000696875.1 Nestor notabilis
GCTGCTCCATGGATGGGCATTCCCATCTGGTCCCCCAGCCCCGTGCCGTGATTCAGCCTCCCTTCCCTGCGGGGTTTGCACAAACCTCCCGCTCTCTTTGTGCTTGTTTTGAGAACAGATTAGTCATGGCTCTTAGCTGGTTTCCAGCAAACTGCACAACAGCACCATGGAAAAACGAGAACAGCAAAGTGATGACTCAGCAGGGCTCACGCTCCCGTCCCTTGGGTGCCAACTGTCCCCTGCTCCCGCACAGCCCCGGGCACCCA
>NW_009926420.1:0-2257 GCF_000696875.1 Nestor notabilis
GGGTCTGGAGGTTTTTTAATTTTTCTTCCTCTTCTTTTCTTTTATTTTTTCGCCTCCCATTTTTCTCTTTTATCCTAAAAAAAAAAAAAAATAATAATAAAAAAAAATGTTCCTTGACAAAAGGACGCCATGTCAACATGAATGCACCTTTCTACAGGCTGCGTGACAAGGTGCTCATATACATAACTTTGCCTTCCATGATGGTCATTATGTAAACCGAATTACTACCAAAAGTTTCTTCGGTGACTAATTACAGCTCACTAAACCTCTGCCTCTGTTCACTTCAGCATAATGTATACAAACTTTTGTACATGCGGATCAGAATAAAACAAAGTGTTGACAGCATCCAGCAGTGGAAATTCACTTACACAAGACTTTTTTTCACTGAAGTGTTGACAATAAACATTTAATGAAGGCAGAGACTTGGATGTCTCCAGACAGTGTCAGAATACTTTAAACAGACCATTAGCATGGCTTCTTCTACTTCAAACAGAGCACACTATACCATAACATTATAAAAATACAAAGTATGAAACAAATAATCTGTTTATACAGATATTTTAAGCTGTTTTCACCAGCTCTGACATCCCCTGTATTTAGTAACAGAAACTTACTCATTTCAGATTACTCGCGCTTAAAAAATGTTAAATACAGTTAATGCAATATTAATCGCCCTTTGGTGATATAAAATGCAATATTTTCAGGCAGCTATCGAGCTTTTCTAGAGGAAGAGCTGATGAAAACAGTCACAGCTGAATAGTGGAGAGAAAAAAGCTCTGTATTTATTGCTTTTGTTTGGCTTTTGGCTACAAAGACAGGAACATTCTAATGGGGTAAGGACATTTATTTTATCTGCAATCTATTGCTGCTAGAGCAGGAGTGGCAGATGGGGTTTGGTGTTATATTCACGGAGTAATTTAGAGCAAATCCTAATAACTAATAATGATTTATGTTAATTTCAATCACTTATGTGACTTTATTAAAGCACTGCTGTAAAAGGAATGGAAAGAGGGGGTGGGGGTGGGGGGGACTGGGGAGAGGCAAGCTGTGTCTGCCTGAAACCGAACCGCATGTTTGAAAGGTTGCTGTGGTGGGGGCTCCAGCGCAATTTCTGAGCTGAGGAAGAAGTGACAGGGACCAGCTACCCTTGGTGCACGGCTTGCTTTTGGGGACTGGGCATCGTCGGTGCTCATGTTTTAAAAGCAAAGCCCCGTGTAGAAAGCCTGTCCGCCTACGAGGCGGAAAAAAACCAGAGAGCAAGAGAAGAGAGATGCTTGCGAGAGAGACTCGTGTTATGCAAAATGTATTGATTGTGTGCGAGGAATCGGCGATGTTCATGTGCTGGGCTCCCGAAAGAACAGAGGAGGCTGCTGGCGGAATAGCTAGAAAGACCCCAAATGCACAGGACGCTAAACTTTTGTTCTGGGCTGCTTCAGCGTGGTGGAGGTCTGCAGAGCTCTGCTCACCTTGAATCGACTTTACTCCTCACCGCAAATCGTAGAATCTTAGAATGGTTTGGGTTGTAAAGGACCTTAAAGATCATCTAGTTCCAATCCCTCTGCCACGGGCAGGGACATCTTCCACTTTTCCCCACGGTATTTTATATTCTTATTAGGGAAAAAGAAAATAAAATTTAAACCCCAGCTATTGCAGTGAGGCATTCGTATTTCCCTTTATAACCTTCAGATTCATTACCAGCTGATGGTACCGGAGTGCGCACACACACCAATATATCGCCGTGTGGGCGCTGGAACGGGAGATGTTTGCAAAGCCGGGAAATCTCAAGCCAGCCAGTGCTGCTCTGCATAGGCTCGTTTTGATGTAGGAGTGAGGAGTACTTACAGGATTTTGAAAGGGAGGGTGCTCTTCGCTTCTGGCAATTTACTTTCCCAGCTACCTTTATGCGTTTTTCTGCCTTAAGGCATACGGTCTGAAAGTAAAACATCAAAGCTCCTTATTAACACTATTTTCCTGAAATCAGAAGATGGAGCTACCTGAAACGTTTAATCTGGTGTTAGCATTTATTTCCCAACAAAACAGTCAGAACAAAGTTCAAAAGAGCTAGGGCAGTTATCTACAGGAGACTAAAAGGTAAAGTGCAGGGAGTGATTTATGTTTCTGTCAGAACCCTTGAAATGGATTAAATAAACCCTAGGTTTTGCTGCGTTCTTAGCCACTATGTTTCGTACTGTAATTGCTCCTTCCAAACTACATGACTGGGAGTAACTTTCCCCCTTCCTCCCCTCTCCCTCTTCCC
>NW_009926421.1:0-289 GCF_000696875.1 Nestor notabilis
AAGATCTCTAAAAGGACTTTTTTTTTTTTTGCAATGTCAGAATAAATTATAAGCAGGGGTCCAAAAATAAACAGCAAATTCCTGGTCTTTCCAAAGTGTCCTCAGGTACCTGCATTCCCTTTGCCCCGAGCTCTCGGAAACCAAACAGTCTTTTAACAGCTTCTTTTGGGATAAACCTGAGGTCTTCAGCTTGTGTTCTACCTTCTGAGCATTCCCTTCACCCCGCGCTGGGCAGGGGCTGCTCTGCTGCCAGGCTCTGGTGCCGTACGTGGTGTGGGCGGGGGTTGTT
>NW_009926421.1:362-5327 GCF_000696875.1 Nestor notabilis
CAATCTGCAGTAAAGCCACTGCAGCAGCCTCAAGCATCGTGTCGGTTTAATCCAGAGCACTGGCTCCTCCTGAGGGATTCGGCTCCGCTCCTTCCCTGGGTAAGTTCGTGCTGTCCCGCAGGTGCAGGTCAGTGTCCAGCAGGATTTGACCCCCGTGTCTGTAACACTGACAATCCCCATTGCCCTCAGGGGCGCTTTGCTGTCTGTCTGACCCAGTGGGTACCACGCTGCAGGACACCCGTGTTGGATGTGTGGATGGGGTGTTTGGGGGTGCCTGGCGGTGTCTTCCAGGCTCCCATGGGCACACTGTGCCCTGGAAAGCTGGAGCTCTGTCCTGGGGGCTGGTGGCAGGTGACTGCTGATGGCCCAGAGCCCGTGTCCTTCAGCTGATCCGTAGGGAGGAGATGCTGCTTCGATGGCAAGTGTGTTTGTGTGAGAGCTGCTGGCTCACAAGCATCCCTTGGTTGGGGTATGTGATTCTTGGCGTGCCCTTGCTTGGCAAGGTGGGATTTGCTGCTTTCTGTCTTCTGTGCATGAAGAGGGGGAGCCTGTGGCTGTCAGGAGCTGGAAATAGGAGGATTTAGCAGAGTGATGCTCCATCATGTTCCCAGGGAGCATGGTCCTGATGTGGGGGCTGCCTGGAGCAAACCCCCTGTGCTGGGGCAGCCGCCGCCCCGCTGTCTCCCATCTGTGCTGAGGTCCAGGTCGTGTTTGCTGGCTCTGGTTGCTCTGGTTGTCCAGCACGGTGCAATCTGTTCACTGCTGGTGTGGCCCCTGCGCAGCGCTGGGGCTGCTCCGGTGCTGTGGTGCCGTGTTGTGACCGGGTGTTGCTCCTCTCCTGATGGCAGCCTTTGGCATCGGGAGCTCACACGTGTTTCCCAGAGAGTGTCCTGGAAAGAGCTGGAGCGAATTCAGCCCGTGCTTGGCCAGAGACAAAAGCTTTAAAGCCTTGGGTAAGGAGCGTGAGACACCACCAGAATTCCCTGAGAACACGAATGGACCAGGAGGAGCCAGGCTGCTTCCGTGGGAATACACCACTCCCGTCTCCATCTGTCCCGTGCAGATTCTGCACCAGATGCTCTTTGGAGGCAGCCGGTGTCTGCGGAGATGGGTCCTTGGCAGATGCTTGTGTTGGTCCCACCTCGGTGTCGCTGGCGCTTCTTGGAGGTTCACACATACGTGGTGCTGGAGCACAACAGTTGCTCTGATCTGCCTCGCAGGGAGCTGCAGGCGTGTGGGAGGGCAAAGCACGGGGGGGACAGGCTGGGGTGGGCTGGGTTAAATGATGGACTCAAACACAGCTTTAACGCCAACAGACCCACTGAGAGTGTGCACCAGCGGGGTGGGAACTGGGCTTCGGAGGGCTGGGAAGGGGCTGAGGTGGTGGTGGCTGTGACCTGAGCTGCAGGCACAGGATGTGGCACCACAGCAGCGATGCTGTGTGGTCTGGGGTCCTTTGTTCAGACCTGGATGCTCAGTTAAGAACATGCCCCCTCCCTGTGGTCCAGGAGGTGCTGGGAGCACGGGGCTCCTGCACTCCCCTCTTTACACCAGCCCTTCAGCACGCACCGTGGAGCCCCGAGCACATCCTGTCCGTGAGGGGATGGAAAAGGCAGCGCTGGGGCAGAGGGTGGCCTCATGCTGGAGCTGTGCACCGAGCATCTGGGGATGCCATTCAGCAGCAAAGCCCACGCTGCCGGGGCTGTGCCCGTCACCCAGGGTAAGGTCGTGTCATTCTATACAGACCTGGTGGCCCTGTCACTGTCCCCAGAGCAAATCCCCTTAATTCAGCATCTAATTAATACCTAAAAATACAGCCCGCAGCTGCTGCCGGAATCTGCCCTGCAGCAAAGGTAAGACAAGAGCTGCAGTGCTGCTGCCCCGTAACCTTGGGGAGGTGCCTCAAGAGCATCATGTCCTGGTGGGTGCCTGAACACACTGATGCTGCGGAGGCTTTCAGCCCTTTCCCTGCTGCGAGGCTCTTGTCTGCTCCAGTGGCAGAACCAGGAGGGAAAGGTCCTGTCCCCTTCACAGGGTCCTGTCTGGGGTTTTTGTGCTCTCTTCTAATGGCTTATTTTACCCCTGGGCTGCAGGAATATGTTTCATCTCCAGACCTGCGCTCAAGGATGCACCAGAGTTGGTGTATCTCATCCTGACCGTGTCGGTGGGTAGCGGCCATCCCTACGTCTGCATGTGCCCCCCCCAACTCCCAGCTCCTGGGGAGCAAAGCCCTTGGCCGTGGGGCAGCACCCAGGTTTCACCGACATGGTGGCATTGATGAGCTGCAAACCCCCTTCGTTCAGTTGCTGTTGATGGGGGTGGAGGAATTCACCCACCCTCTTGATCCTCCCAGTGGTAAATGCAATATGTATTTGTACACGTGTATTTCGGGGGCCAGTGCAGTCAGTGCGAGCCGTGCTGAGGAAGGCGGGGGGGGGGCAGCCTGACATCTTGCTGGGTCACGGCCAGAGCACCCCTGGGGCCGGAGCATCCCTGGGGCCAGCTCTGCCGTCTCGGGTGGGCTGGAGCAGAGCTGCTGTTTCCCAGGCAGGTTGCTCGTGCCCCAGCTCCACTGCTCCGGCTCCTCTTCGCCGCTGCCACTGTGGTTTTGTCTTTATTTGTAAGCAGCTTCACAGATTTCCCTTCTGGGTGACTCTGGAATTAACTCGATCAGCGCACGCCTCATGGAGCGCAATGGGATTTTTCCCTGGAGTGAGGCCTGACCCGGGGCCGCTCCGGAGCCGTGTGCGCTCTCCCAGAAGGAGGTCGGTGCTGCCCAGGGGCGAGCTCCCGCTGCTCACATCCAGGAGAGCTTCTAAACTTTGCATTTCAGATTTGGGGCTCGGCTCCTGCTCCAGCCGAGCAGCGGCTTAGAGCAAACCCCAGCAGGAAAGCAGCTCCCATGCACTGTGGAGCGGGGTCCTCATCCTGCACAGCCTGTGTGGGGCTGGACGGGGTGAGCACCGGTGCTTTCAGATCCTGGTGTGGGAGCACCGGCCCCCTCGGGCATCCAAAGGGACTGCGATGCTGCTGCCCTGGGGCAGCCCAGCTCCATCACTGCCCCGAGGTGAAAGAGAAGCCAGACATCAGAAAATACTAGTAATTAAAAGCACGTTGCCCCTGTTGTGGTGGGCTGGAGGTCAGGAGGCGTGAAGCTGTGCGAGACGTGGATGAGCGTTCCTGGCTCACAGCGTTGTAAACCCCTCTCTTCTTTATTGTATTTTGATCTTCCAGTTACGTGTTTTAATGTTCCCCCCTCTCAGAGCTGGGTACGGGCACAGGAGCCCGGCCTGGGCCCTCCACGGGTCAGAGGATGCTTTACTGGAGTGGGATGGCTGAGTCCACGTGGGAAACTGCTGCCCTTGGGCTGCGGAGCGGGGCGAAGCTCTGGGATGGGGAGCAGGCTGGGGACAGGTCCCTGCTGCGTGGCCTCCTTCCCTCCCAGGGGTGCACAGGTCACCCTCTGGCACTCATCCTGCTTCCAACCAGGATGCTGGTTTTGAGCCCAAAAGGCAGAACAAGCCTGGGGCCGGGAGCTTCCCCTGAGGAGGGTCTGGAGCCTCGTGTGCTGCGTCCCCCCTGCCGCGAGCAGGGGCCACCACCGCTAACGCTGCTCTTTCCCCTCTGCCTGCCCAGGTCCCTCCGGACACAGCAGCCCCCTCTTAGCGTCGTTGCCCATCCCCGGCCGTCCCCTCCATCCCCCCTTGGACATCAAGCACTTTCTGACCTTGAGGCTCAACGGGACATCACCGCTCAACCTCTTCCCCAACTTCAACACGGTGAGTCCCCCTGATATAACACAGTTCTAACCACGACCAATTCGGTTTTGCTGCTGGAATCAATAGTAATGAAGGAGCTCTGGAGACCAGTTTGTTAGTTGCAAGATAGCTTAGGAAAAGGAAAGAAAGAGAAGGTGTATAAAGGCACAAGGCTGGTGCTGTGTGGCTGCGGGTGGCGGATGAGCCTGGGTGCTGTGGGTCATTTCCCTCTGCCCATTTGGGCTCAAGGTCCCCAGCCTTGAACCATGATACCCAATACTTGGCTTATGCCGTTAAACGTCTCTCTAGAGATGTTCTGGTTGACATCTAAACTGACTGAGACGTGGCCAAGGACGTGTGACAGCATCTCAGGGGAGAAATGGTGTTTTCCTTGCTTGGTGACACTCTCCTGCTGCTCTTCCTGATGGGAAGGATGGGATCCACTCCAGGAGCTCCTCTCTTGCCTTGCTTTGGGTCCCTGTCCTGGTGTTTCAGCTGCAGCAGTGGGGTGGATGGTTCTGGGTTTGGTAGATGCTCCCTCCCTGCTCACTCGTCGGCCTCTTGTAAGTGGCTTTGGGATTAAATGTGCTCTGAAGGTGCAAATTATCGCTGAGATCTTCAAAGACGAGCATAGAAATTAAGTACAGGATTCCTGTTGCTGTTGAATAGGATTCAGACATCCAACTCCTTTAAGCTCTTTTGAAAGCCCAGCTCTAGCCTGTCCCTCCCCTGTGCTAACAAGCAGAAACACAGGAGAGGAAGGTTTTTCTGCTGCCATTAATGTTGCTGCTCTTTGGGCTCTTTTTCCCAGTCGCTGGAGTCAGTAACTGAGTTGATCCAGACCCTGCTCTTTGTTCTCCGGGGCTCCCTCCTGCCCCTGGCACGTGTTGTCCAGGGCTGGGCTGCTTTATAAACCCAGTCCTTTGGAAAATGAACCTCTTGCACTTGCTGGGGCCGCACGGCCCCGTTGTGGTGCTGCTGTGCTCGGTGGGGGCTCGGGGATGAGGTGGGGGGGGTGTCTGCTTGGGTGATGGTACCTGGGTGAAGCCAGGCTGGTCTCCAGGGTGGGAGCTGCACTTGGGATGTGTCTGTGCTGCGCGGTTCTCTGCTGATGCCAGGCCAGAGGCTGCACCGGGCAGTTGGGCATCAGGGGTCATTTGGGAGGGGGCAGCACCCGGGGGAAGTCCCTGAGAGCCGCTGGATCCGG
>NW_009926421.1:5403-7593 GCF_000696875.1 Nestor notabilis
CGGTGATGCCGTGCAGGACTCGGTGATGCCGTGCAGGACTCGGTGATGCCGTGCAGGGTTTGGCATTGCCCTGCAGAGCAGGAGCTCTTTGCAAGCGCTCAGTAGAACACTTTGCACTTGGAGCAGGTCACAAGGTTCTCATGAACCCAGCAGATGTTTTACTCTGGAGCAAATGAAACCTTTCCAAGCCGAGCTCTCCTGCCACTTAAAGCAACAACAGCAGGAAAACCAAACCCGAACGCAACACAGAAGGTGCGTTTCATGCTCAAAAGGCCCTTTGCAGCTCTTGGGATGTTGCAGATCCCCAGGACCCAGCAGCGCCTGGTAGGAGACACGATCCGAAGTGATGCCGCATTTCTGACCCCAGTGCCAGCAGGGAGCTCTATTAATATCAGTAGGAACATCCAGGGATAAATAAAGTACTGTGAGTCAATGGGAATTGACCACAAAGCTGAGATCTGCCTTCTTGAGGCGTGCGGTGCCCAGAGCCTGCCTCTGCTGTGGGGCCAGTCCTGCTGGAGACACCAGGAAGAGCTGGAAGCGGCCCGGGGAGAGCTGGGGGTCTGACACTGCAGTGAGTGCACGTGTTGGGGAGAAGCTGATGTGTGTTTGTACTTGCACTGGGAGAGAAGCACAGGGTCGCACCCGAGCTCGGGATGCACTTGGTGCTGTGTGTGGGATGGAGCCGGTGGGATGCTCCCGGCAAAGCACCATGTGTGTGACGGGGCAGAGAGCGGCTGTAGTGAGGGGTTGTCCAAGCCCCCACATGCTCCAAAGGCTTTTCAGGACACGGAGCTTGTGTTTGCTTTGGGATAGCGGGAGCAGTGATGGTCACCAGCTGCACTTGGCTGGGATGCGCGGGGCTGGGGCGAGGAGCCAGGTTTTGGATGCACCGGGCAACGCAGCCCCTGGAGTTGCTCAGTCGTGGCCCCGGTGCTGGTGGCTTCGCTGTCAGGTTCAGACCAGGACGTCCTCAGTAACATTTGCATCTCCCCTTCCTCTGCACCTTCCTCTGCTCCTGCCGCAGCGCTCAGGGGGCAGATGAGCCCCGGGAACCCGCCAGGCCCTGGTTAGAGCTGGGTAGGAGAGGGGGGTGTTTGTCCTGAACACAAGCACCAGCCCCGTGCCTGCCTGCAGCCGGGCAGCGCAGGGATGCTGCTGCAGCACGTGTCAGTGGTTGTCGTGTGTGGAGCAGCATCTTTGCCATCTGTAGCTTCCTCCAGGTCCCCGCCGAACCCCAAATGCCTCTTCGTTTCTATGCCAGACAAGTGAGTAAAATTTCATAGCAAAGAGGCGCTTCATTAATCACCGGCTTTTACCATTCTGCTCACTCCTGGAAAGGAATTCGGGGTCTCGATAATGGCTCCATTGTCCAGGCATGTGCCTCGAAGACGGATGCACCTGTCTCAGCAGCGAAATAGCTTTGCAGAGAAACACGATCGCCTGAAAACCCCGGGCTCTGCTGACAGCAGCACTCAGATAAGATAATCTTCCTATGCCACAGCGTAGGGGAACAATAGTTGCATTGTAGATTATAGCCACGCTCAAACAAAGAGGTTATTCTTATTTCCCACCCCCCCCTTAATAACTGCATTTGGTTTGAAACAATCATGGCTTTTCGAGCAAGTTTGCTGCCGGGGCTGAGGAATGAGGCCGAGCCCTGGAGAGGGGCAGAAGCGCCGGGAGCCGTCAGCAGCTCATCAGCCTGCACGCATCCGCCTCGCCTGCAGCCCCTGCATGGGGACGGCACGGCTCGTGCGGGGTGACTGTGCTCGTGCCCCACGGGATACCAGGGCTGCATCAGCCTTGCGGTTCCGTTTGAGAGCAGGCAAAGTGTGTACCTGCCCGGGAGCAGTGCGGTGGAGCGGCTTTGCACGGGCACGGTGCTGTGAGCGAGCAGCACCCGTGGCCATGGGCAAATGGCCTCTGCGTGTCCATGGGCAAGGGTCAGGCACTCATGACTCCGCTCGCACCTTTGGCTTTGCGCAGGGATATTCAGCTCCCTGGTGATGGGCACGTGAAGGATTCATGGCTGGTGGCTCACCATGATCGCCTCTGCCCCCTGTTTCAGCGGTTTCTGCTCCTGCTTTGGCAGCTCAAGGGCAGCAACCAGGGGCTCAAACAGGAACCAGTAATTTGCCACCCGTGACACCAGTGTCTGTGATGGGGGAGAGGGGATGGGGGGACACA
>NW_009926421.1:7605-9960 GCF_000696875.1 Nestor notabilis
TGGGGCTGCAGCCTGTGCCCCTGCAGCAGCCTTGTCCCCCCACCAGGCCACAGCAGGCGTTTGGTGCCTGCAGGTTGGGTTTTCCCAGGGATGGTTTAGAAAGGACACGCACAGGCTCCTCTGCAGCCCCAGTGCTCCCTCCTTCCATACACCGAGGGGGAGCTCTGTTTGCGGCGCGGGGCATCACCGGTTCACCGCGCCAGCGTGGCGCCCATCCACCCTCTGCCCTCGCTCCCCCCCCACCAGGCCACAGCAGGCGTTTGGTGCCTGCAGGTTGGGTTTTCCCAGGGATGGTTTAGAAAGGACACGCACAGGCTCCTCTGCAGCCCCAGTGCTCCCTCCTTCCATACACCGAGGGGGAGCTCTGTTTGCGGCGCGGGGCATCACCGGTTCACCGCGCCAGCGTGGCGCCCATCCACCCTCTGCCCTCGCTCCCTTGCAGATGGACCCGGTGCAGAAGGCAGTGATCAGCCACACGTTCGGCGTGCCCGCGCCGCTCAAGAAGAAGCAGTTCATCTCCTGCAACATCTGCCACCTGCGCTTCAACTCTGCGGTAAGTGGTACCCGCGGGAGCCTCCCATGGCGCGGGCACTGGGCAGGGAGCAGCTCCTGGGGCTCTGCCCACTGACATCCCCATCCCATGGGCACAGGCGCTTCCCCTCTTTGTTTCACTGGCTCTTTCTGCTCCATGTCTTTTCGTCCCCTGCTGCCTTGGTCTCAGTGATTGCTCTTAAGCTGCTTTATCAGCCCCTGCAAGTCATACGTGGTCCTTGGGAGCTGAATACAACCCTTGGCTTCCCAGAGCTCTGTTGTGGCAGTTGGTTTGGGTTTTAACTCCCAGCCATTCATTCAAGTAAATCAACCACCTTGTAGAGGGGGGGACGGAAGCATTCATTGATCCCTGCGGTAATGAGTTGCACACAGCTGATCGTTTGTGGGGAAAACTGATAAAGAGGTTTCGAAAGGGAATTCTCTGCTCAGAGCCAGCAGGGGAGGGATGAGAATGGAACAGCAAAAGCCTCCTCTGCATGGACGTCAGCTCGGAGCCCTTTGCCAGGGATGGCCCTGCTTGTACTGGAGCAAACCCATCTGCTCCCATGCGGCACAGCAACGGGCAGGGAGGAGGCATGTCCCCCCCCAAGGACCCTCACACTCCATCTGGGTTCCTGCATGGTGCCGGTGACCCGTTATCTGCTGGAGGTTCGTTGTGTTTGCTAATGAGGCCCCACGCTCGGGTGGGCCTTTCTCTTCCCCACGTACCCGGCTGGCGCTGCGCATCCCTGACACCATTCCCAGCCCTTGGAAAGCCACGGGGGGAGGGAGGGGATGCTTCTTCCCACTGCGCACGGGAAGCCTCAGCCAGCCTCTGAGGACTCCGTGCAAATTAGTGCGTGTTGCTCAGTGGTTCAGTGTCTTAATTCATCTTGGATTTACTTCCCACAAATTGCTGAAGCGGGACTGCTCTGGGGACAATGCAGCTTTGTCCCCAGCCACGGAGGACACAAGTGTTGGGGTGATTTTCTTTTGTGCTCGTTTTTATCGGCTCGGTGCAGGCACGAACCCATCGTCGTGCACTTCATTATGCAGCAGAGGAGCCTGTGACTGCAAATCGCATGTCAGACACCCGTTAGGGTCCAATGGGAGACGCGTCCTCCCCCCCAGCCTACTTTCTTGTTTGATTTTTACAGCCAGCACTTCACTGGATGTGTCTGAAGGCATCAATTGTGCCTGAAAGCTGCTTTTAGAAACGGCTTGACGCATTTCACCAGCGCAGGGTCCTTATCTCAGCCCTGCGATGCGGTGATGCCTCAGCAAAGCGGTACCTCGGAAAAAAAAACTCCACCGGGTGGAAAACACCCCGTCGGGATGTCACCAGGGGAGGTGGCTGTGCTGAAACACAGCCCAGCGCCCTGTGTCCATCTGTCCTGATGTGTCCATCTCCTCTCTCCCTCCCAGAACCAGGCAGAAGCGCACTACAAGGGCCACAAGCACGCGCGGAGGCTGAAAGCCATCGAGGCCATGAAGAACAAGCAGAAGGTGACGGGTGCTGCGGTGGCTGACTTGTCCCCCAGCCCCAAGGGCAGCGGGGAGCCCGGCAGCACGGGTACGTGGGCATCAGTGCGGCACAAATGCCACCACGAGCGTCGATAAAGGAGCTTTTGTGCTCCGCTGGCAGCCCCGGCGTGAGTGGCTGCAGGCAGCTCGTGGGGAAGGGGTGGAAAATGCACCCCCGGAGCCCCAGCAGCTCATGTCCCTTTGGGAGCGTGGCCCTGTGCCTCCCTGCTGGTGCTTCCCCTGATTTAGTGTCTCTGGGAGGTGTTTTGGCTGCTGCGGGAGAGCCGCATTCCCTGCCTG
>NW_009926422.1:0-3375 GCF_000696875.1 Nestor notabilis
CCAGGAGGGTTTGATTATCTCGGGGGACGGTCCCCATGGCCGTTTCCTCAGAGTCTTTTATGAGGGAAAGTGGAGACCGCTTTCGTTTTTTTTCCCCAGATATAAAACTCAGAGGATAACCCAACCAGAGGGGCTGGGAGCATTGCCCAAGCCGTTTGATTATTGGTTTAGGACGAGAATTAAATCGATTTTCCCCGCATCTTGCTGACAGGCTTTCTCTGCCAGGGGCCGCCAGGCTTTGTAGCACGAGAGTAGTCAGGCTGGCCGGAGCTGCAGAGCTGGGGGAAATGCGGGGTGTTACTGCTTTGGTCTGGTACTTCAGAAAATAAACAACAATAATTAAAAAAAACCACGGATTTTTAGGGCCGGATTAAAACTCCTTTTATCTTCAATTTCCACCTAAGTCTGTATATAATGAAGAGGCGTTTCCACGTGCAAAACCTTGGGTTGTATCTTCCAACACTAATAATAACGCTGGCAGAGCCTGCGCTATTTTCTGGTCTATAACATAGGCTCAGATATGGTTGTGCGGGGCGTATGCGACAAGGCTAAACAACCAGAAGGAAAGGCACAATGCAGCTACCTATTTACACGGGTCTAGGGCCATCTTTGACTTTCCGTCATACCCACTAGTTTGCTTGCGAGTGTTGCCCGCGAGGGCACGGTGGGCCACATGTTTTTGGAGGTAAATGCCGTATCCCTAAGCGGGCAGAAGTGCAGCCATCTTCCCGAAAGCTTTCCAGAGATCCCCAAAGGTAACGCTGGGGTGATGTTTCGGGAGGGAGAAGAAAACCCAGCCCAACTTGGAGGCGTATTTCTCGCCGTCCCGAATGGTCACCCTTGCCGCATTGCCCATTACAGACAAAACCTTGCCTCGCCATGGCGGAGTGGCTGCCAAGGGAGGGCAGGGGTGCGGCAGCGCCGGGTGAGAGCTCCCCGGGGACCGTGGTGAGCACCTGAACACCCACAGCCCGAGGCACCACCCCTGGGTCCCTCCAAGAAGTCGAGGCGTCCAGCCCCTGTGCTGGGAGCTGGCGCATTGCGGACAATGGAAGTCCCTTCATTCTGTAGCATTTCCCTAATTAAAAAAACTAGAAGCAAGCTCAACTGTGCAAGCCAGGAGAAAAGCAAAAAAACAGATAAAGCCCCTTTTCTTATTCTCTCCTGGAATACTATTCATCCGGCTACAGTCCATGAGAAATGGACCCTTTATGCCGTCATTCCCTATCCTAACCCGCCCTAGTGCAACCAGTCCCTTTATTACATGGGTGATGTGAAATCCGAAGAGAAACCTCGGATGAAAAGATGTGAAAGGTGATGTATTATTTATCAAACGTATGTGACCCACGAATATGGCTTATTGTAGAGCTTCTAGCCCAAATCGCCCACGGAAGGATCAAAACCAGAGGAGGTAGGATCTAAATTGCGATGTGATGCGAAAGTATGTGTGTTACGTATCTCTGTATGTGGCTGTATATATACAGAGAGGCACATATTTCAGCAGTGTCTGTTGTCTGCAACCGTGTGGGGACATACACACACACAGATGTGCATATCCGTGGGCTCGCACCGTGTACAGACACGGTAGAAAATGGTGCATGATTTCATGCGTGCCCATGCCCCAGGTTCAACGGTTCCTCTGGAGCAGCGGGCGACGACACACAGCCACACATACCCCCACAAACACGCACACGCACACGTGTGGCAGAGATGCAGACACGGAGTGCGCGCTGCCTGCGCGGCTCTGCCTGTGCGCACCCGCCTCACCCGCCCCGTGGGCACATTTGTGCTCACACGCGTGTGCGGCACGTCGGCTGGGAGGGCGTGCAGGAGGTGCAGCCGAGTGAGGTAGATGTACCCCTCGCCCTCCGGCTGGATTATTTCGGGTGTCCTTTCGCCCCCTGCCCCGGCTTTGCGGGTGCCTGGGTGCGGTGCGGGAAGGGGGGGAGCAGTGGGCACCCGCTCGCGGGGCCCACGCCCGCGTCCCCCCGCAGCGTGCAAGGCGACCGTCCATCCCTTTATTTATTCCAACATAAACAACTTTGCATTCCGACCGCAGCCCGAACATGATAAAGCCCTTCCGAAGGGACTCTCCATTCCTCCTCGTTTGATAAGGCTGCAAACGCTACTCGGCTGGTTGGGAATGGCTCTGAATGCCTTTGTGCTTCCTAAAAGAGCATAAATAATTAAAGTTTGGCAGGGAGGAAAAGCTTTCTTGCAGAACTGTAGTGGCAATAAATGAAATGACTCAGAATCTCTTCTCCAGTCGGTTTTTACGAGAGCTGCCAGACAGTGTCTGTTCACGTTCTCCAGATACTAGGGGCGCCATAACAAAGTTAAGGTCAAGTTAGTGTCTTATCTTGGGTGGCACAAAACACCGCATCTTCTCCAGACGGACTGGGTGTGTTTTTTAAACCCGAATGTTATGCGAGTCGCCTTAATTTCCACGAAGGGCTTTTGGAAATGTCACTTGGACCTAAATCCTTGGTAATTCCAGGCAACGGCTGCAGATGTTTCAAGACGCCTAACGGTAAAGTATTCGCCTGACCGTGGACATGATGTGCATTTATGTTTCAATGGTATCTAATCTGCGTGAAGGGAAAAAAAAGGGGGGGGGGGGATATGTAATATGTGTAATACTCAGAGCTGGGTTGGGAACCGACCCCAGGGTGAAAATGCTGTGGCAGGAGGGGACCCCCAGCTCTGCCTTATTCCAGCGGGGTCTCTATTGTGATATTGGTCTTATATTCCCCAAATTAGATTGTTCTTTAAGGGACTGTTTCCTAAAATGTCTGTTTTCGTATTAACAAATCGTCGCCATGTCTTTGAACTTGAATTAGTTGAAACCGGTTGGCTCCTGCGCCAAAATTTAGCTGATGCTGGGCATGCAGCATCGAAAGGCAGGTGAAGGATTCTGGCTAAGGCGTTATCAGTTGTTTGAAAGGAAAAGAAAATGAAGCACCATAGGTTCTCAGAGCCATCTCTCCTGAGGAGACAGGCAATGAGAAACCTGGGGGCACAATCCAAACGGATCCCTGCCCTGCTCTGCTGCAAGCTCAGGGTGGTAAGTGACACAGGAGCCATTTTAACTGCGCAGGCATCGTTTTTTTAGGAGGTTGTTCATGTGTTGCATCAGAATCGAAGGGGCTCGAAAGTTATCGATAAAAGAAGGGAGTGGTGGTTTTGTGTCTTGATTTCTAGTAAAACCTCGCAAGGGTCTGTCTTCTGGAACCAACGTGTAGCGTCTGAGGTGACTTGCGAGCGAGACACCAAGACAAAAAACATATTGTACAAAGAAAGAAAAAAAGGAAATAAAGGGAGAAAAAAGGGACAATGAGTTTCATCTTATCTGCTTGGCTTTGGTCTTTTGCTTTT
>NW_009926422.1:3432-3711 GCF_000696875.1 Nestor notabilis
CAGGCTGGGCTGCGGTGAGGAAGCCCCTTGGGCAGCCCTCGCCTGCTCTGGGGGGCCGGATGATGCAGGAGAGGCAGCGCCGGTTGCGGTGGGGTGGAGGATAGGGTGCGGGGAGCAGGGTGCGGGGGGCAGGGAGCAGGGCGCGGGAGGCAGCCCGTGCTGCGGGGCTCCCCGTGTCGAGACCCTCCGCGGCGCGTAGCCAAGGGCTCTCCGAGGTGCCTGTCGCAGTGGGGCCGAGCCATCGGCGGGGGGCCGCCCCTCCCCAGAGCCGGGGGCCGC
>NW_009926422.1:4152-4536 GCF_000696875.1 Nestor notabilis
TGAAAAGAACGCCCCCACGAGGGCGGGGCGGCCGCGGGGCTGGCGGTTGTTGTGCGTGTCGCCCACTCCCAACCCTGCTTTTCCCTTCCAATGAAAATGGACATTTTGGTGGGAGTTGGAGGCACGGGAACAGAGGTCACTTTGTGTGCTGCTTTGCTTCCCAAGGAAACTATGCTGGGTGGACCTCTCTTCCCGCCCTAGCCCTCTGCTTTCCAGAAGAGCCCGAAAGTGTCTCCCTTTCATAGTAGCGGCTTCTGAGAGATGTTCTGTTTGCGTATTTCTGATCTCAGTTTTTCTCTGGCGCCCTGGCACAAGCGCGCAGTGTTTGGGTTTGTAAGCGGGTGAAAATGAGGTGTTCGGGACCCGGGCTCTGGATTCTGTGAC
>NW_009926423.1:0-4218 GCF_000696875.1 Nestor notabilis
GGTGCTCTCGGGGCCGGCATGTCGCTCCTCCTCGCTACACGTGCGGTGCTGGGGGGCAGGGAAGGCACATGGCGTCCGCCGAACCACTCGGCTTTAAGCCCGGCCCCTTGCATAAGCTGTTGACTGTAATGGGTGGGGAAGGCTGCTCTGCTGCAGCTCCCGTGTGAGCCGTGGGCTTGGCTGTCTCGGCTTTATGTAATGCTGGCGAGCCCTGTGCTGCTGCTTTGCTGTTAACTCCTTCCTCTCCGTAGAGGAGAGCGGGCTCAAAGTGACATCTTTAACTTATGTGGCCCAGGGGGCTTCCTAAAGCTCTCTCCCAGGAAAAATGAGGCTGCACGGCACTAGCAGGCTGTATATGCTTAGTGTAATAGAGGAATGGGAAGCTGTGGCTGTCTTTTTCTGTAGCATGATCTGACACAGGTGAATAGAAAAGACAGATCTGCTCGTGACCTTCTGGCGTGGGGAAGGATTTCTCTAATCACTGGGAGAGAGGAATGACGCAAACTGGGATTTGTCTCAATGGAGATGGGTGGAGGAGGGGTCGCTAACAGGCTGGGGCTTTTCTTGTCAGATGGGGGGAAGTCAGGTCAGAATCAGGTTAGGACATTGCACGGTGTCGGGGGAGCAGATGCACGTCTGGGATTTGCTGTCTTGGGGAGACGTAAAGGCAGTATCTCATGCTGAGACTTCATACAGGGGTCTGATGAGGAGCTCTGGAAGGAAAATACGAGGCTAAGCCTGATTCAGCTTGGAAGTGTTTGGGTTTTTTTTCCCCCATGGAGATGCATTAAAATATGGGGGTTTGTTTTGTGGTGTGTTTTAAGGTTTTGGTTGGTTGGGTTTAGTATCTTTTTGAGAGATGCATCAAGAGGAAGGTAGGTGTATAAGGATTTCTGTATCGAGAGTGAAAGTGGGATGGAGTTTGACTGCCATTTCCTTGTGTATTCCATGGAAAGAGGCTGTATTGCTTATTTTGTCTCCAGAATAATCGAGCTGAATGGCCACAAACCACCCCTCACCTACAAGCGCTTCCAGGCTATCATTAGCCGCATGGAGCTCCCAAAGAAGCCGGTGAGCACTGTAATCAGCCAGCAGATGGAGACATGTAAAGTGGACATCCAGGAGAACCATGACGATGTGTATGGGGTCCCATCCCTGGAAGAGCTGGGTATGTGTCAAAAGGCAAGGCAAGGGTTAACTGCCTGCTGAAACTGGGATCCATGGAACTGTTTCTGTGCCCAGGACAGCTACAGTGTTCTCATCTGACCTGTGCTGCCTCTAGCCCTAGAAGCAGCCTAATGAGTGCTGGACCTTGTGAAAACAGACTGCTGGCCCTTGCACAGTGTCCCCTTTAGCAGTGCTTTGAAACACGCTGCATCTGTCCTTATGTCCTCTGCTATACAGAGCATGTAACTGCTGTATCAGTGTCTCATGTCCTCTCCAGCTGCTTTCTTCCTGTTGCCATCTCTAACACGTTGTGTAACAGACCTGAAGATGTAAATTAACTGTGTACCAGGCTTAGATAATTTTGTTCAGTTATTGCCAAGCAGCATCAATTTGGTTGCTTAGCAAGACAAAGGATATTACAGAAACTTCTTTCATCCTGCTATGCCTTATGGTCTTGGTTTTTTGTTTGGGGTTGTTTGGTTTTTTTTTGAGGAGGATGAATAGAGAACCAGGGTATGAAGAATTCAAGGCCTATGTCAGGGAAATCTCACTGCAAGGGAAGAAAGGATTAATGCAGAATACTGTCTGCACGTGTGTGACTGGAGGCTCCATACGAGCTCTATAGGTATCGCCACATACCTTAAGGCCTAGTTTCAGCAGTCATGTGAAAGCAGAGGGCTTCACAACAGGAGTATCCTAAGAGTTGCATTCCTGCGTAGATCTGCTTCCTTTATTGTCTGGCCTAACATGAGACTGACTGCAACCTTACACTGCTGTGCTTGCTGCCAGGGGAGGCTCCTCTGTCACCCCAGAGCAGTGCAAGGAAACTGCATTATTGCTTCCACTTCTAATCAGTTCTTCAGCACTTCCCCAGCATTTCCCAGCACCTGCTTCTAGCAGAGTAAAAGCCTCACCAGGAGCAGCCAGTGAGTTGCTAGTGTCTATGGCAAGGTATTTTGTAAGGCAGAGCTATGGATCAAGTGTTCCTTTGCCAGCTGCTCTGGCCTTTGGAGCAGAGCCCCGTGGGTAAGTGCTGACACAGCACAGAGAGTGCTGGCTTGAGCAGGTTCTCTCCTTGTTCCACGTGATTTGCCTGCTGTACAAGGACTACAGCAGCAGGCAAGCCATGTTAGGCAACTGCAGTATGTAGTGTCTTGCTGTTATTATTGCTTAATTCCATCTATACCCTATGTCTAGGCATGGCTTCAAATCTTACCAAGTTCTTTCTCTCAGGCTTTCCTACAGATGGTCTTGCCCCTGCAGTTTGGCAAGGAGGGGAGACAGAAGCCTTGGCACGGCTGGATAAACACTTGGAAAGAAAGGTAATCCCTGTTATTTAAGTGGTGACTCCTGCAGCTTGTGCCTCCAAATTAAAATGTTGAGCATTGGCCATTGCTCTGTTTCCCTGCTCTTCCTGACAATGGTCACAGCATTCTCCTCTGGGAGGAGTGTTTGCTATTATTGGAGCACTTCTATGACCTTGTAGTGTGTGCATCAGGGAGCTCCTGGGCTTCCTCAGACCCAGAGAAGTAGATCTGTATATTAGTTATGCTGCTGTTTGAAGCACAAACAATACTTTCCTTGTTTCTGCCCCTCAGTCTCCTTTAGAGAACTGCGAACTTGGAAACTCGTCTGTAAGCTGCTCAGTCCCTGCTACACACCATCTTGTTTTGTCTTTAGCTGAGGGATTAGTGCAAGTGCATGCTTATAAAAGAATGCCTTCCCCTTGTACATCAGCCTGTTAATGTGTTGTCTCAGTGGCTGGCATTCCTTGAGCCCCTTGCTGAAATACTCAGGTTTTTTCTGTGGGGCGCATGTTCTTGATTATAGCACACAAGGCAAACAGTTGCAAAGTAATGGAAGATGACCCAGCTCAGTTTTAAGCAGTTTATATCTTTTGAATATTGGGTGGCTTGGTGGCGGTTGTAGAAATGAAAGCATAAATTCTTGTGCTGAAATGGAAATAAGCTGTCAACATAATGCTCCACAAAAAGGTCTGAATTTTTAGGGTGTGAAATGAGGTAGAGGTAGCTGGACCTAAACAACTGTGTTAGCTTGTATCCCCAGGAGCTCTCAGGGTTATTAGCACCTGAATACAAAGCAAACTTAATCCCTTTCTTGGCAAAAATAACTGGAGCAAAGATCTTGCATGTCTTGAATAGGGTGTAGGGTTTGGGATTGCCCACTTGAGATCCCTCCCAACATGGCTGGAGGGGAATGGAAAAGACTCTGCTGTCAGACCTGAGTGGCCTCACCACCTGCACAGAGGCCTGCCCTTAGCAATGTCCCCCAAATGTGGGATTTTTTAGCTTATTTCTCCTGACTATGTCTAGGCATGGGTTGCAAATTACGAAAGACCAAGGATGAATGCCAATTCCTTGCTGGCCAGCCCAACAGGACTCAGTCCCTACCTGCGTTTTGGCTGCTTGTCCTGCCGCTTGTTTTACTATCGTCTCTGGGAGCTGTATAAGAAGGTAAGACAAAAGGTTCATCTGGAGAGCAGGCTGGGTGTGAGCATAGGTAGCATGGTGCTGGTTCCCAGCCGGTGCCAGAACAGCTGCAGAAGCTGCTGTTGCTTCCTTTGTGTTTGGTTGTTGGGCTACTGTTGCTACTGCAGAGGAGGCTCTTGGGTGTGAGGAAAAGGGATTCTCCTGTATATATAGTCGAGCAGACTTTAAATCCACTGGTACCTTGGTCTTCAGTCTGGATTTTTGTGTCATGAGCCAAATAGAGCTTTTTACTGTTAGTTTTGTGTCATCCACGTCACTTGTCAGTGTACTGAGCTAAAAGCAGTGCTTTGACTTTACCACCTGGGGTTTCTGGTAAAGGATGATCTGGAGTTGAGCTCCTTTATGGCAATTGTAAGTAACCAACTTGGGAATTATGTATGAGTCCATGGGTGGCTTACTTTACAGCTTAATAAAGCCAGTCCCCCCCTGCTTGTAATTACTCTTGTTGCCTCCTCCACAGGTGAAGAGGAACAGCACACCCCCCCTCTCTCTGTATGGACAGCTTCTGTGGAGGGAATTTTTCTACACAGCAGCCACCAAA
>NW_009926423.1:4249-13515 GCF_000696875.1 Nestor notabilis
GTTTGATCGCATGGAGGGGAACCCCATCTGCATCCAGATCCCTTGGGACAGGAATCCTGAAGCCTTGGCAAAGTGGGCAGAGGGCAAGACAGGCTTCCCTTGGATCGATGCAATCATGACCCAGCTGAGACAGGAAGGGTGGATCCACCATCTGGCCAGGCATGCGGTGGCCTGCTTCCTGACCAGGGGCGACCTCTGGATCAGCTGGGAGTCAGGAGTCAGGGTGAGTCTGGCATTTCCAGAGGCTTGCAGGAGTCCATAAGGAAAACAGTGTCTCCCTGGCACTCTCTGCAAGGATGAGTACACAGGTACGGCTTTTGTTTTGTGTGTGGAAGAGGCTCTTGGCCTGCCAACTGCATGACTTCTTTCTGCCTTCTACCGTGAGGCTCTGACACTATCAAGAGTCTCCAGTAACCGTAACGTTAGTGGGATTCACTGGTAAATATGGGCTGGGGTATTGGGGGCTTTTTAATTTTTTATTTTTTTTTTATTTTCTCAATCCATCTGTTTTCTTTGCAAGTTCAGTGTCACTTTATTACTGGACCTTTTTCCTCATTGTATAATCCATCACCGTGCCTGTCAGGGAATGCTCCATGACTGTGAAATCTGAGTCTAGAGTCTCTCAAGGAAAGAGGTAAAAGACCCTCCTCTTGGGCCGTCTGAAGGGACAGACAGCTTGAACCTATCCAGTGTGCACACAGCCCTACACAAAAAGTGTAGGCCGTCTTGTCACAAAGGTGGCAAAGGAGCACATAGCAAAATGTGCATCATAGGGTCAGATGCTGAAAGTGCAGTGTCTGTGCGTGGACGTAAGTCACTGCTGAAACCTGTCCACCTCTCAGTGGCAGCGTGTTCTGTGACCTTCAGAGGGCTTCTTCCTTCTTGCTTTGGTGTTTATTCTTCTGTGCAGCATCTGCCTGCTTCCCACAGTTGGTACTTTGCACTTGTTATGCCTCCCAGGTTAGGGTCAATACCCATGGCTTGCTGCAGCACTAGGTAGTGATTTAGTGTGTAGCTGCATGAGAGATAAGGCAGCACTTTATTGGTGTGAGCAGACAGAGCCTCCCTATGTGAAAGCATCATGAAGTGAGATCTATTGACCAGCCAGCACATCGCCTCTCTGCTGCTGCTCTGGTTCCTAGGGGCTGTCCTCACAGCTCAGCACCTGCCATTTGAACTAGCATCTTGGGTCCTCCTGCCACAAAGTCCTGTGTGGAGGAGCTCTCAGAGCCTTTTCCTTCCATTGCTGCAGGTATTTGATGAACTGTTGCTGGATGCAGACTTCAGCGTGAATGCAGGCAGCTGGATGTGGCTTTCCTGCAGCGCGTTCTTCCAGCAGTTCTTCCACTGCTACTGCCCTGTGGGCTTCGGTCGTCGCACAGACCCCAGTGGTGACTATGTTAAGTGAGTGTTGTGTCTGGAGCTCCTTTGTTGGTTGATTTGTGAGCCTAAGTTGTTCAGTGGCCGACAGGTATATAAGCACTTTGTGTGCATTGTGAATACTGTCTTGCTGCACTTTAAGTGATGCTTGTGCATCTTTTTACTTGTGTTACAGGAGGTATCTGCCCAAACTAAAGGGTTTTCCCTCACGCTACATCTACGAACCATGGAATGCCCCAGAGTCTGTGCAGAAGGCAGCCAAGTGCATCATTGGGGTAGACTACCCCAAACCCATGGTGAACCACGCAGAGACCAGCCGGCTGAACATCGAGCGCATGAAGCAGATCTACCAGCAGCTGTCACGCTATAGGGGGCTCTGTAAGTACCAACAATTGCAAAGGATTATTTCTTTAATAGGAGAAAAAATATTAGTTAGAAAGGTCATGGTTTAAAATAGATAGCACTGATCAGTTTTGAGAGTTGGTGATGGCACAGCACCATCCATGTGCCACCAATGGTCCATTCTTCACTTTGGGGGGAAAAAACTAGGCAAAGAATCTTAAATATGCTTCTGGATCACTGTGTGATCTGAACTCTGAACTCATCCTGCTTTGGGATGTGGATGTGCTGGTTGGTCATCACTAAGATGTCTCCATGTGAAAGGTTTTTCCCATCACACGTGTTTCTTACCTATGATCCTCTTGCCTTTCTCTAGGTTTACTGGCATCAGTCCCTTCCTGTGTGGAAGATCTCAGTGGCCCAGTCACTGAGTCAGCTTCAGGACAGGGCTGCAGCACCAGTACAGGTGAGCTGGAGCTATTTGTGTGCTCCGAGATAATTTCATGTTGACTTAAAGGCTATGGGCAGGAGGAAGGAGAGATCCTTTTCTAATAAGAAGAGAGTGTGTAGCTAGGAATACCTAGATCTCATTCACCTTCCTTTAGGCTTTTTCAGAAGTCCCCAGTGAGCCTTCATTTCTAAAAGGGCTGAAGAAGAGGAGTTGATTAAAGTGAATCTGTTACTGCCTGTAGGGGATCATATGCAGCCACTTAAGGGAGAAGTGCAGATTACTGTAGGGCCAGCCAGGTATAATGAAGCTGTCTTCCAGCAAAGGAGAATACTTTTGTGTTTATCCTGGGGGACTTGATTCTGCTTTAACAAAGTTTTTTCAACAGTTTTCAAGGAGGTTGTGGCATTGTGTCTGTACTTGTACACTGCTTATTCTTTCTGCCAGCTCTGTGACAGGTTAGGCTAGGGTGTACTCATGAGATCTAGAGACAGGGGAACTGTTGCAATGACTCTTCTTGCTCTACAGCAGTGAGGCTGTCACAAACAGACCAGGCTTCTCCAAAGCGCAAACACGAGGGAGCAGAAGAGCTGTGCACTGAAGAACTGTTCAAACGAGCCAAAGTGACAGGTCTCCCCGCTCCAGAGGTCCCTGGCAAGAGTTTATGACTGTGAGTAGTCCCCAGTGTGATCTGGCTTAAACTGCCTTGTTTTGGCAGGTAGCAAGGCTCAGTCCATTTGCTCCCTGCATTTTGATGAACAAAATGGACTTGCTTGTGGAGGGAGGTGGCTCCTAACTGTATATTCCATAGCCCTGCAATTTGACAGTGATCTGCCTTCTGGTTGTTTTGCTTTTGCTTGACAAGCTGTTAACTCAGTTGTCCAGCAGAGAGCAGTACCCTGTTGCTAGAACAATCACAGAGTATAGTTGTTCTTGGGTTTGTTCTAGTGAGGCTGCTTCTGCTTCCACAGTGCAGATTTGCAGCCAGATTTGCCCATGTGGCAAGGGTAGGGGCTAGAGGAGGGTAGCAAGCAGGTCCAGTCATCTTCCTGAAATGCTTCCAGGGAGGAAGGAGCTGGTTGCACATTCTGCCAACTTCTCAGATGAAAAGTGAGTTTGAGGCAAATTCTCTCTTTTGCTTTTTCCTACAGCCAGCAGCAAGCACCTTGCAAGTGAAGAGGGAGAGTGCTGAAGAACTGACCAGAGGAGTAGGGACTGCTGCCACGGAGGGACCGGAACTTGATCTGCAACGGAAAATCTGGGCTCTCATATAGATGTGTAATTCCAATAGCTGCCACAAAAGGGCACTGCATTGCTTGTGCTTGAGAATATTTGGCTTTCTGGTCTCCGGAGAGCCAAATAAGTCTCTTCTCAGCCATGTCCAAAATCTGCTCTTATTTAAGGTGGTGAGAGCTTTCTATCAGCTTGTGCAGTGCCAGGTGTATCTTTCTTTTCTGACAGTGGCTTGATGCATTGATGTAGGGGAGCAGCATCTGCGCATCTCAAGTAGTGAACGTCCTTTCTCATCACTAATACTAGGCAGTGAGTGGCGCTGATTAATTCAAATTATAGTAGGAGTTGAGAGGAAGCTGCTACAGTGTTAAAAATAGAGCAATCCTACGAGACGGCAGGAGAAACTCAGGTTTTCTTTCATTAGTCTAGACTGGCAGAGATGTAAATGCTTTCTGAGTAAATCAAGGTGGTACTCATGGGATGGAAAGAAAATGGAGGACAATCGTAGCACAAGAACAAAGGGATGCACACTGTCTGTACACTTGAACAGCACTTAAAACTCTCCATGCAGAAGAATCTCACTGCTGCAATGTGGGCCATGGTGACGTTGCCTAGAACGGGCAGCTTCAGAGCACTTTGACATTGGGTGGAAGGGACTCTGAGAGGAGGAATTCTTCAGAGCATAAGAACATGCCTTGATAGGAGTAAAGTAGTTTCCCAGAAGCTTGCTGGTCCAGATAATAAGGAAGCTACATCTGGGCCCTGCACTCCAGAGCGTTTCTTTCCCTGAGCAAGAGCTCTCTCAAATGGAGTGACCATGGTGTGTAGCCTGTGAGTGCCTCATGCTGATAGGGGATGTGTTACACATTGGCTCCTTGAAGTGAGTCTTCCTCAGCTTCAGTCCCTTGTCCATTCTGTGTGTCCATTCTGTTTGCTCTTTCCTGCGCTGGCATCTGTGTTTCAAGTTTCTACACAGTATACTCCAGCACCTCTTACCCTGCACACTGCTCCTTATGGCCATTTGCATTCATGCTGGTGCTTTGTAGTCAAGCAGGACAATGTGTAATTTTCCTGGCTCTTAACCATACATACACTCCTTGGCCCGATCCTGTTACATGTCACTTCAAGACAATGCAGGTAGAGCAGCTCTACTTGCCTTCCCATTTAAGAGGTCAGGGGAGGGTAGTACTGCGGAAGAGCCTGTTTTCTGGCTGTTCTCAAGAGGGATCAGATCAAGTAGCTAGTCCCATGCAATAGGCTGCTGTTGGCACTGTTTTCATTTGCTGTCCAAAACCTTTTATCACTGCCTGGCATGGATAATGTGGGACTATATGTGAGTTACTCAGCAAACAGCATGGGGAGCACAGGAGTTGTCTCCCACTCTGACTGGAATAATCAGATTCCATTTTGGAGACCATGTTTGAACCCAGAGCAATGGGGCAGCAAATAGAAACTGACTCAAATGTATCTGGGAAAGCTGAAGTGGTTGAATTGGGTCTGTGAGTTAACTTAGTGAATAGCTGAATAAGCTTTCCTTCCCACTCATCTCCCTGGGGCATTGACCCTAGATTCCTTTTTCCAAGGGAATCCATTGAGCAGATTGACCAAGCAAATACTTTCCCTGCTCTTACTTTCTTCTGAACTACTATTCATAAAGTCTGCCTGGTGGAAAACCCAGTACTCAACAGGTTTTGTCCCCTTCACTCTGACCCAGACCTTACTCCCACTGTCTTGGGGGGTAGAAGGGTATAAAGAAAAAGAGACACCCCTTCTGCGGCAGAGAGAAGAAAGGGAGAAGACGTGCACTTTGTATACTTAGGTTACAGAAGTTGTGACTTCTGTCCTTGGCAGAGTTTCATGCTTGGGCAACGGTCTGTAAATATGACTTTTTTTATATATAAATGTCTTTAACCCTCTCTGTGCTGTCATCCAAATTATTTCAGTTGGTAAGTGGCGTTTTTGGGACTGGGTCTGAGGGGTAAGGAACCAAAGGGAGGGGAGGCAAAATTGCTTAAGTGATGTCTTGGGAGGCTTTGTAGATCAGGAGGGAATCCCATTTGCAAGGTTTCTGTCAGCACCCGTGGTATGGATGGTGTTACCTGGAGGAGCTGCAGTTTGAGTAGTAGAACTGGGAAGGACACAGAGAAACACAAAGCCAGGCAAAGATAAGGGAACAACTTGCTGCAGGTAACCTGTTAGGCTGGGATTTATCCACTGATAACTCTTCACAGGTGAAAGGATAAAGGTGGGTAAAACGTGACAAATGTGTGGGGGACAATTGTTCACTGTTTCTGTGATGTTTAGGATTGAATTACAAGCTGGCAGATAGAACACAGCTGCACCTTCCTTAGTGTTTGTGGTTAAGTTCTTCCTTAGTTGTGGCTGCTGACAGTTTGAGTTGAAAATCATGGGGAGAGTAAAAGCCATCAGGGACCATTAGTGAAGATACCATCTTTGTTTCAGGAAGGAGCAGAGGATTGCTGCAGGCTGAGATGTGGAGGAAGCATCATGAAATGGATGCCGGTTTGGGGCTTTCCATTTCCTGGGATAATGGCCTTTTTCTGTGTCTCAGGGCTAGGTGGCAATATCTGACCTGAAGCAGGCACCGTGTGAGCTCTCTGCCTGGGAAGGTGAGGCAGTGGTGAGTGTAGTGGCTTTCAATATGTTCCCCAGGGTGGTGGTGGAGGCTCCTTTCAACTGAGAGGGTGAGCACTGGGGCAGAGAAGTGCTATGGAGCTACGGGTTGTGTCTGGTGTAACCCCAGCCAGCGACTAAGTACCACACAGCTGCTCACTCCCCTCCACTCCCCAGTGAGGTGGGGAGGAGAACTGGAACAAATGTAAAACACACATGGGTTGAGATAGGAAGAGTTTAACAACAGAAATAAATTAAAATATAATAATAATTAGAAATAGAGGAAGGAATAAACATCACCCCCTAAGAACAAAACAAGTGGTGCATAGTAGGGTTGCTCACAACTCACTCACTGATGCCCTTCCCAAGCAGCAATTGGTGGCTCTCAGCCAGCTCCCTTCAGTCTCTGTACTGGGCATGACGTGCTGTGGTATGGAATACCCCTTTGGCCAATTTGGGTCAGGTGTCCTGTCTGCTTCCTCCCAGCTTCCCGTGCCCTTCCTCACTGGCAGAGCATGGGAGACTGAAAAGTCCTTGACTGGGGTAAGTGCTTCTGAGCAACAACTAAACCATCTGTGCATTATTAGCACTGTTCTCAGACTAAAGCCAAAACACAGCACTGCACCAGCTACGAGGAAGAAGATTAACTCCACCCTTGCAGAAACCAGGACAGGTCTGTCAGTGATTGAGCTTTTTCTCTTGCAGTTCTTAAGCTAACTCATGAACTGATACTAAAATCACCACGACTTAGCAGTTTAGTAACTAGCTAGGGCACAGTTGGAGTGAAGTTCTGCTTGTGCCTTATGCCAACCTCCTCAGTGCTCCTGTGTAGACCCAGTTACTGGATCCTGGTTTTTTCCTCTTTGGAGAACTACCTGAGGTACATTACTTTCTTAGCACCCAGCAAGACTTTAGGAAGTGCAAGTAGCCATGCAGTTTCTTTTCCAGGTTTGGCAATGGGTCTGATCCAGAACAGCAGCACAAGAGCCTCAGATGGGTACGTTCAGGTAGCGCCAGTCCGAACACCAGCTGAGCAGTTATTGTGAACATCTAACAAAGCTAAGACACAGTTTAGATGTATTCCACATCCATAAGCATTTAAAATTTGGAGTCTGATTTGCTGGGCGAGTTTGAGATGCAAAAGGGAGTTTTGGGAGATGCAAATTCAGGTGTGTCAAAGAGATGCTGGAGATAAAAGGGTACATCCGGTCTGCGAGGAGGGCAACATGTACAGTGTGTTGGTTAACTGAGTAGGGCTGTGGTCAAGGCTCATGCTGTTGCTGAGTTGTCTTGTCAATGGCAAGGACCTTGTGGGCTTGAGGAAGTAACACTTCAGTGCTTGAAGTGGCTCGTGCATGACAAAAACCCTTTTGAAAATAGCAGCCTGTGCTATGGAAGATGAAGAGGCAGGATGACAGCAGACTCAGCCCAGCTTTCCTTACCCAGAGTGTAATAGCGTCGAATAGACCTGAAAAGGTTGCGTTTGAGGCGCTTTGTCTGCGCTGGCCTGAACATCTGTTCTCCCTGTCAAAGGAATGATGGTGATGTGGCTAAGGATGGAAACTGGCTAACCTTGGATTTCTAGCAGAGAGAGATGGCCTGCCCCATGTGCTGGTGGTTGGGGAAATTCCCTCTTGTTCTGTCTGCACAAAGGAGCTGGAGCAGCTGCAGGAGGGGCTCCTAAAAGGTTTGGAAGTAGAAAACATGCCTGGATGTGAAGAGATGGAAACTGGAGCAGTGAGCAGAATGGCTGATGGAGAAAGCAGAGCGCTAGTCTGGTATCGCAGTCGTATCTAGGGCAAGATCAGGGGGTTCAACTGGCGGGGAGAAGCAAGAAAACCTCTCTCAGCACATAATGTCTCCTCTCAGCTCTTAAGGCTGAGAACAGTTTCTCTGAAGTGAACCTGATGGTCAGTTAGTTCGAAAGAGACAAAATGACAGAAGATGTCTTAAAGACAGGAGATGCCTTGTGAGCAGAGACACGGGCTAGGACAGAAGTGTGGTCTATGTTTGCAGGAGAAGGATGTGCCCATAGGCTCTGCCATGCATGTAGAGAGATGGATTAACTGGCACTAGTGTAGCCAGAGAGACCAAAGTAGGTCTCCGGCCAGGCCAGCTTGAGGCAGGGCTGGGATGAGAAGCCTGATGACTAGGCTGGGGGGACCTCTTGGTGTCCCAGTAGGAGGTGAGACGTGCTGCTGGCGATGTGGCTGCAGGGGGAGGTGGCAGCCTTACCTTCTGCCCCAGCCCAGAGGCCAGACGACAGGGGAGGCTGCAGAGGAATCACGTGGTAGCTGGGTTTATGCTTCGAAAAGGAGCTGTGTCAGAGCCCTGAAGGAATGCTGGTGACTCTCTTGGGTCCTGCATGCAAGACAGTTCAGTCTGTGCATCCAGACGGTGCAGGGGACGCCTCACCCCCGCTCAGGATGCTGCCCTGGGGTACTGTGTGTGGTGACCCTGTGCGTGTGTGCTTGTTTCCATGCTGGCGCAGGAGTAGCATCTCTTTCAAGCTCATCTGGCAGGAGACCAAGGCTCCCGAGAGAGAGCAGGGCTCTGTGCCTTGGAGGGCTCTGCTTGCTCTCCTCTGGAGGGCCAGCTGACGGCCTGGGTCTTGGCCAATAACTAATAAGATTGCCTCAATGACAGCTCCGTGCTTTGAGAAAGACTGATCTGATCTGCTGTATCATTAAACTGTGAGCTACTAAAGCAGTGTCCCCCTCCCCATCCAGAACTGCCACAGGTGGTAACCAGGAGCATGGTGAGCATGGAGGGGATACACAGCGTTCTCCTGTTCAGGTACAAGCAGTGGCTTTGGCACCTAAAATACCGACGTTATCCACTTCTGTGCACAGCACAACCTGCATGCTTTTCTGCCTGCAAAGGATGTGGAGAAGCAGGGGAGGGAAACCTGCTGCTTGGACTGGTGGGGAAGGGTAGCAGCAGAGAGCATTCACCCAAGATGAGGTGCTCCCTGGGGCATAGCTGGATGCGCGAGTGCGTCTGTCTCTTCTGGGGAGAGACCTGCAACCTTAAGATGCGTTTTTCCCCACCTTGTGCCTGTGGAACGTGTGTTTAAGCTGCTTTTCACGTCCCCTCGCTGTGCTCGCAGCCCTAACAAGCTTCACCAGGGGCAGGGTCTGTGCTGGGGCTGCAGACCTGTTGCCAGCGGGGTGCTGCCAACCCGCGATGGTGGGAGAGCACAGCCCGGGTGTCGCTGCTGCTCCTCCTGCCC
>NW_009926424.1:0-9487 GCF_000696875.1 Nestor notabilis
GCAGCCACCGCCCAGCGCCCGCTGAGCCGACTGCGCCTCCTGCCTTGCATGGAACCTTGTGGCAGAAGCTCTTGCCTGAGGGCTTGGACATTGTCACCTGCCTGGTTGTGAGCAGAGACCGAAGCTCCCAGTTCCTGCAGTGTCCCAGTTCTTTCCCTGCTCAACCTGGCTGGAAGGATGGAAACATTTTCCAAGGTGCTCAGAGGGTCAGGTTCCTCAGCCCTGGGCTGTGTCACGCCAGTTCCACAAGTGGTACTGCAGGCACCCCAGCTAGTGCCTGCTGACTCGGGGGGGCGTTTTCTTCCAAAACTGCTCCTCGGACAGAGCCGGCAGTTTTCGTGGACAGGAAGGGGAGCAAAGGTGTGTAAATGCAGGTAATGTGGGCCTGCAAACCAAGCCGGGGGTTACTTACGAGGTGATCTAAAGGGCGCGTGCTGCTGGGGCTGCTGTGGTGGTCAGTTAGAGAACACACTTTTGGGTACAAGATGGTGCTGCTGCAGCCCTAACTTGGGTGTTGTGCAGCGTGTCCCCAGAGGCCTCAGTCGAGTTGAGTAACTGAGGTAACAGTAATTATTTAAAATGCCTCATTTTAAATGCCCGGTTCTTTGCCACGGTATTTCGGGCTGTGGGGAGGAGCAGGCTTCAGTGCTGTTAGAGAAACCTCCCCGGGGGAAGCATGGTGACTAAGAGGAAAAGCCCGGCTCTTTTCTCTCCAGGTGGCAGCATTAAATTATGATTTAGGGGAGCTTGATTGTCTCACCAGAGCTGCTTGTGCATAACTGTTGTTATGCAAATGGAAAAGTTCCAAAGGCTAACCCAGCCTGAGGCCTTGCAGCCAGTCTGGGACATGCTGAGGAAAACGGCTCAGGAGGTCCTGACCCATACCTGTGGTCCTCTGAACCACAGGAGTTGTTACTAGTGAAGCACTAGGGCTCTTCTATACAGTAGAAGTTGTTCAATAAGAGCCGGTGGTTTAAGTTGTGTCCAGTTTCGTGTGTGTAAGTGTTGCTCTAAACTGTCTCTGAGTGTAACAGGTCAGATTTGGCTGTAGTGTGAGCATGGCAGAGGTGGTACATGTTCACAGAGGAGTGTATTCATGTTTTATGCTCTCAGTGGTGCTGTATGGGCTGGGCACTGCGCTCTCAGCAGGGCTCTAGCTGGAAAAAGAGTATTTGAATGCTGGCCTTAAGAACTCCCTGCCTGACACCACGCCGAGCTCAGCATTCCTAACAGCTAGCTGCATCTGGGACAATGGGCATTATCGAGGACTTGGGTGCTGTGTGTACTGGTTCAAACCCTGTTTTATTGCCAGAACGAACTTGTAGTGCTACAGCTGAATGGGCCAAGTGCATCTGGGATCTCTCCGGCTGTAACATGGATTTTACGTGTTTTTTCTAGTGTGGTTGCTGAGAAATGGCCAATGAGAATCACAGAAGCCCTGCGGAGGAAGCGTCTCTCATGAGTCACTCACCTGGCACTTCCAACCAGAACCAGCCCAGCTCCCCCAAACCTCTGCGACTGGTGCAGGACCTGCCAGGTACAACTCTGCTCTCGGGAGGGCTCAGCACAGGGTTCTTGAGAGTGAAGGGAGGCTGCTGGGGAGGAGCTGGAGTGATGCGTGGCTCAGACACCTGCAGGGCAGGGCTGCTGTGGAGGATGCTCCTCTCCTGACTCTCGCTGTGTTCCCAGATGAGCTGGTGCAGGCTGGCTGGGAGAAGTGCTGGAGCAAGCGGGAGAATCGCCCGTACTACTTCAATCGCTTCACTAACCAGTCTCTGTGGGAAATGCCTGTCCTGGGGCAGCACGATGTCATTGTAAGTGCACACTCATCTCCAGCGGCTCTGATGACGAGGGGATGTTCTGCAGGGGCAGGTGCCGTGGTCTTGTGGACTTCAGATTGCACTCGTGAGAGGGTCTTCTCTGCCTCCAGAACTCCCTGTGAAGTCCATTGTCTGGCTTGGTCCCAGTGAAATGTTTCTCCTTCTGGTGCACACTCAGGTGGTGCTGTTGCAAGGGCAGTGCCCTGCTCAAAGAACACTCACCCTGGGGGACCTGTGATGCGTTTTTCTCAACTAAGTCCTAAAAAAGGCATTTACAGGCACAGGTCTAGAAGGGAATTTTTTAGCTTCGTTCAGGTGTGAGCACTGGTGTCCTTAAGTCCATCCATGGGAGCCTGGGGCAGTGAAATGGGAAGTGAAGGGCTTATTGTCTTTGTCTGGGACTCTGGTGACAGCTGGTGAGCTAACACGTGCTGTTGTTGTTTGGGTGCTCATAGTCAGACCCTCTGGGATTGAATGCGGCTCCGATGCCACTGGAAGGTGGGATGATAGATACTTCTGTGGAGAGCAAGCAGAGGAAGAGGAGATTCTCTGAGGAGGTTCCACCGAGCGGCAACAGTACGAAAAAGCCCAAGGTGGGTCTGGTGCTGTGAACCAAATAGGCTTAAGGACATTGTTCCAGCTGAAAGGTAGGGGGTCTGGAGCTTGGATCTGGGGTTTTGAGCTGTGCAGGGTCAGGCCTGAAAGTGCAAGAGCAGAAGCTCCTGCCAAGTTATCATTTCTCTCCTATGGCCTGAGGCTGACCATGGGAGCTGGGAGATCACTGAGAAGGAGTTGGGAGATCAGAGACTGGGACTGAAGCAGAGTGACTTGCACGTCCATGTTAACATGCAGCAGCACAAGCAGAATGTGCTGTGGCAGTTTTGGGGGTATCCCGAGTGCTGCTGAGTGTGACCATTGGCTGCACTGGCTACTTCCCCTTTACCTGTTTCTGTGGGGCAGTAACTCATCTTTTACACCTCCAGGCTGACGTCCCAGGGAGTCTGGCTGCTCAGCCAGTCCCCAGCTCTCCCAGTATTCCAGGAACCTCTGTTCTGAAGGCATGGTGTGTTTCACCTGAAGATAAACAGCAGGCAGCTCTCTTACGACCAACTGAGTGAGTTGTCTTCTGCCCTTTTCTTGGTGGTAGATCAGACACCCAGTTTTCCAGACATCTTTGAAGAAGAACCTGAGGGATGTAACGCCCCCTATATCATGGCAAGGAGTCTGGATAGTTCAATTTCCTGGCTGGTCAGACAGTCCAAGGAAGCATCTTTAGAAGTAATATTTGATAATTCATTAGCCCGTGATCTGGCCACCCTGATGATATTTTCTTCTCCCATAGAGTATATTGGGACCTGGATATTCAGACAAACGCAGTGATTAAGCAGAGAGCACCATCTGAAGTGCTTTCTCCACACCCTGAGGTGGAGCTGCTTCGATCCCAGCTCATTCTCAAGCTGCGGCAACATTACCGCGAGCTCTGCCAGCAGCGAGAAGGTGGGTTCCTGCTGGGCTCCCCTTGTCACATCAGTCTGCAGTACTGTGGTGGTCGTCCTTCTGGTTCATGTCTGTCTTGTCCTGTGATCTCCTTTTGTGCTGGTTTTACTCTCTGTGACATTGTTGGTTATGTACTCACCAGGCAGAATTCCAGTGTGATGATCCTTATCAGAGCTTCTGGGCACACCTTTGTCATGTTGATTAGACCCGTTTCTTGTGTTTCTCCAGGGATTGACCCCCCAAGGGAGTCCTTTAATCGCTGGATGTTGGAGAGGAAGGTGGTTGACAAAGGGACAGATCCTCTTTTACCGAGTGACTGCGAGCCAGTAGTGTCTCCTTCCATGTTCAGAGAGATCATGAATGACATTCCCATCAGGTACTGCTCAAAGCAGGGCATCTTGCTGGGATGCCTTTGGGTTGGTCTGGTCCAGTGATTTATTTATCTGCCTTGGTTTTGTGCTCTTGTGTTTTACTCTGGGGATGAAGGAGGGTGCTGGTGATGTAAGTCTGGGGAACTGGACCTGGCCTTTGTGGCAGCTGTGGAACTGATGCATCTGAATTTAAACTCCCCTCAGGTTGTCCAGAATCAAGTTCCGGGAGGAGGCCAAGAGGCTGCTCTTCAAGTATGCCGAGGCTGCGAAGCGGCTGATCGAGTCCAGGTGGGCTTTCTCTTACGTTGCTGCCATGCTCAGAGGAGAGAAGAAAGTTACAGGGGCTTTAGAAGGAGCTGCTGCGTCCTGTTATTCAGCATTGGTCATAATCTTACTGAGGAGAAGTAAGGTTAGGAACATACAGAAGAAAACCAGTAATGCTGGAGGCATCTCTAGATCGAATGTTGGGAAGCTGAGTGTATGCAGAGACAAGTGAGAATCTGTGAAATGCTGGACATGGAATGTCTTTAGTCATTCATCTCTGAGAAAAAACTAAGAGTGCTCAAGCACTCCCGGCTATTGAAGAGCAACAAGCTTAGAGTGGTATTTTATTATAGCATGTGGGATTTCTTTGACAAGTTCTACCACAGGGCAGAGTTGAGGAAGATGACAGCCAGTGGGGAAATGGAAAGCTTATTAATGGGGTGGTTTTCACAGAGCCACAAGCTCTGAGCAGCAGCTGCATTTGCAAATGAGAGGCAGGGTCAAAACGGGTCCTTTCCAAGATAGATGAGTGCTTTCTCTGCCTCTCCCGTGCAGAGGACAGCAGGCAGCTGCACTGTCCTTTGGCAGTCCCTAGTTGTAGAGACATCTGGAAGCACTTTCCAGAGGAGGCCTGGAGGGAGCGTTGGCAGCCGTGTGCCCACGCTGGCAGAGCCATGGTGGTGGATGGATGATGTTGCTCTGCAGCCATGGGTTAACTTCTGCTTCTCTGTTCCGTGCAGGAGTGCTTCACCAGACAGCAGGAAGGTGGTGAAGTGGAACGTGGAAGACACCTTCAGCTGGCTGCGACGGGACCATTCTGCCTCCAAGGAGGACTACATGGTCAGTATCCCCCTGCGTGGGCAGCTGAGCACAGGGAGCCTGGGAAAGGATGGGAAAGCCACAGGAAAAGCCTTTATCTGACATAGTGGGGATGGATGAAGGTCCTTCTGGAGAAGGCTGCGACTGCTTTCCTTTGCTCTGTGAATTGGGAGTGCTGGAGGCTCCGCATCCCTCTGGTGGGATGTGTGAGGGCCTCTGGTTCTCTGGTTCTGCAGGACCGCCTGGAGCACTTACGCAAACAGTGTGGGCCCCATGTGTCTGCTGCAGCAAAGGACTCTGTTGAAGGCATCTGCAGTAAGATTTACTACATATCCCTTGAGTACGTCAAGCGGATCCGGGAGAAGCATCTTGCCATACTCAAAGAGAACAATATATCTGGTACGCAGTCAGCTCTGAGGAGCTATTGGGCTACTGCACCACAGCACAAACACCCTCTGGCTTGGCCCCGCTCCAGCAGCATTATGTGTTGGGGGGGCTGTTCTGAGACCACGGGGCTGAGTTTTGTAGTCAGAAGTAGCCAGTCCAGCGTAGGTCTTGGCTCACTCTCACATCGTGAGTGCAGAGGCAAAGTGCCTTCCGTCAGGTGCTGTGGCCAGCTCTGATATCAAGTATCATAAATTATGATTCGTCAGGATGAAGCAGCTTGTCAGGAGCTGACCCCAGTGCACAGGGGGCTAGTTCATTGCCCTGGATCACACCTTTTTGGTGTACTTCTGCATGAATTCCTGGGGACAGCTGACAATGCCTTTCCTCTGCACCATTCTTCTTTTCCTGGCAAATCTTTTCTCTCTTGTTTCTTCCTAGTTTATGTCTGTACTTCTGCCTTTGGTCACCTTTTCCTTCTACCATGGTCCCTGCTGCTTTCATCACCACCATTCCATAGTTTTCCTTTTTGGGCCCTGCCTCTCCTCAGACTCCCTTCAGATCCCAGTGTGTGCCTTTGGCCGCTTGTTTTTGCTGCTTGTCTTCCCACCTGATTGAATCCCTCATTCCTTCTAACTAACCTTTCCCATGAGCTCCCTGCTGAAGCTGCTGCCCCCGATGGGTAACCAGAAGCTAGCAGGAAGATTCCTTTGCCTCCTGTGCTTGACAGCCTGGGAATGTTTATTGTCTTAACAAAGAGAGTGTTTTACTTGTCTGAATGTGCCTCATGATGCTGGGGTGGTTGTGTGCAGCCTCCAAGTCTGTCTTAGAGATGGATCCTTTCTGTGCTCTGGCAGCGGGTGATGGAATTAAGTTGGGGAATCAGCTCAGAACCTAGGGAGCTGCCTATGAGATCTGTGGAGGATCACCACGTGCTTCTGGGGGGACCACCTGCTCTTCAGCCCTGTTCCTGTCACTGCGTGTTTGGAGATGGAGGGAAAATCTGTCCCAGATGTCCTTGGATTCTAACGGGCTGCCTCTCTCTTTGCTGTCCATAGCTGAGGTGGAAGCTCCCGAGGTCCAGGACAGGCTGGTGTACTGCTACCCAGTGAGACTGGCCATCCCCTCCCCTCCGCTCCCCAGCGTGGAGATGCACATGGAGAACAACGTGGCGTGTGTGCGGTACAAGGGGGAGATGGTCAAAGTGAGCCGCAACTACTTCAGCAAACTGGTACGTGCTGAGCCCCGGGGCCTCACAGCCTCTGGGGGACGTGTCCCCCCCTGTCCTGCCAGGAGAGGGACGGTGCAGGGGGATGGGAGGGCTGCTGGACACTGCCCTGATAGCAGCAGAAATGAGGAGAGCTGCTCCCCCCTTAGTCAGGGTCAGGCTCCTGCTGGGAATAGCCACAAGGTGACCCCTGTGTGTGTGCTTTGGACACGAGCTGTGCTGCAAGAATGGCGGTGCCCGCAGCGAGGCAGCTCTTGCTGGAACACTCGCTGGTCCATGCGAGTCGAGAGCTTGTGGTTCGCTCCCGTGGTAAGAGCAGATGTGCTGACAGGCCCCGTGCAGGGCCCCGCCTGCTCCTGCTGCTCTGAGCGTGCCTCTCCGAGGCGTGTTCGTGTGCTCTTGTCCGTGTGGATTCTGGTGGTGGTCAGTGCTGGGCTTTCTCTTGCAGTGGCTTCTCTACCGGTACAGCTGCATTGACGACTCTAGCTTTGAAAAGTTCCTGCCCAGGGTTTGGTGCCTTCTCCGTCGATACCAGGTACCGTCTCATCACAGCTGTGTATCAGAAGGCCTCAGTAATTGTGGGAAACTTTATGTCTTTGCTCTGAGAGAGGTCCGGAGCCTAATGCAAAAGGGGGTTTAAACTGGGTCTGTTGTTTGCTCCCGGTGTTTGGCGATAGGACTGTGGTCAGGGGAGTAATTGTGATCTTGACAAGAGACCTGAGTGGGAGTAGAGATATTTATGAAAGAAGCCTTCAGTAGTTCTTGACTCTGAGGCCCAGATGAAGGTTCATGGGGGATATATGTGAGAATTGACACTTGGTTTGTGGGGCCTGAGTTGGATGAAATATCTAAAGAGCGTTCTTGGGTACATGCAGGGGACCTACACGAATTTGAGAAAGGACGAGGGGGCCCTGCATACCTAGAGGAGTGGGTGCATGGACGTGTGGCCCTGGGTCCGTGGTCAGTGAAGGGAGCAGCAGGAACAGCGAGTGCAGGCACGGCTCACCCAGGGTTTGCTCTCCTCAGATGATGTTTGGTGTGAATCTGTACGAAGGAACTGGTCTGCAGGGGTCACTTCCCGTGCATGTCTTCGAAGCCCTCCACAAGCTCTTTGGAGTGAGTTTTGAATGCTTTGCCTCGCCCCTGAATTGCTATTTTAAACAGTACTGTTCGGCCTTCTTGGATACAGACGGGTATTTTGGATCCAGGGGGTGAGTCCACGTTTGGTGCCGTGTTTCTGTGTGGGTGCGGGGCTGGTTCACTGGTGTCTGCTCAGGAGGGTGTGTGGCTTCAGGGCTGCAGGAGGGCAGTGAGTGGGCACAGGCTGGCTGTGAAGCGTTGGACTGGCTAAAGGGCTCTGGTCCTGCAGTGATGCAGTTTGTGGGTCTGCCAGCACTTGTCCCTGTTCTGGAGAGTGGAGACCCAGGCCCTCAGTCAGCTTCGATCAGCAGTCACCTGCAGTGAGGACTGGCGGAGTGAGTCCCCAGGGACCAGCTCTGCTGGTCAGGCTCTATACTGCCAGGGATTTGGGCTTTCCAAGAGTATGACTGCCTTTCCTGAAGAAACATGCTTTTTAAGGAGTAAAAATTGGAATTCCAGCCTCTCTGACAGGGATCTTTGCCTTTTCCTCCAGCCCGTGCCTGGATTTCTTCCCTATAAGTGGCTCTTTTGAGGTAAATCCTCCGTTCTGTGAGGAGCTGATGAATGCCATGGTCTCTCACTTTGAGGTACGTCTGCTCATGTGTGGAGCTGCATCTGTCCTGTCCTCCCCACTGCTCCCGCAGCCTCACAGCAGGGCTCTGATGCGGAAGGTGAAGGAGGGTGACCGCTGCAGCAGTGCTCTAGAAGCAGAACTGTTTCCTGTCCACCATTGTGCAGCCAGCGCTGAGATTGTTCATTTTCTCTTTGGCTAGAAACTGCTGGAGAGCTCCAGTGAGCCTCTGTCCTTCATCGTCTTCATCCCTGAGTGGCGGGACCCTCCTACAGCAGCCCTGATCCGCATGGAGCAGAGCAAGTTCAAGCGGCACCAGCTCAGCCTGCCAGCCTTCGACCACGAATACCGCAGCGGGTCCCAGCACATCTGCAAAAAGTAGGCCTTTTCCTGGCATCCTTCTGGGAATGCGGATCTGAGCTGTGTGACAGAAGTGTCCTAAGCTGAAATCAGTGGGAACAGGGAGCAGGCAAGGACAAAGGCAGGGCTCAGCCCCATGTGTGAATTTCATGTTGGTTTCATGACTGTTGAGGTATTTCACCACAGAAGGCTTGTGAGTGGTGTCTTCCTTGGCACAAATGCAGCTTGATCCGGTCCTACAATGGGGTGTTGCGGGGGTCGGCTGTGCTCCACCTCCAGACAGGTCCAGGGAGCAGCTGAGCAGCAGTTCCTCAGCTACCAGATGCTGTAGTGGTTTGGAGTCACTCGGGAAGCAGAGCAAGGGGCAGGTGGGATCTTGGTGCTCAGTGGAGCAAGCTGGCAGTTGGTCTGCTGCTGAAGCAACAAGTTCAGGCAACAGCTTGTTTAAACAGCAAGTGCTCAAACGGTGAAGTTCTCTGTACCTGGTTAAGACTGACACCCTACCATGACAAGTCTCCTTCTGCAGAGACAGTGATGTCCCCTGCACATGCTGGTAGAGAGCTACGTGGCTGTGCAGCATCAGTGCTTCTCTTCTGAAAGTTCATGAGCCTCTACCTTTACTCAGAAGTGCCTGGCACTGCACTGTGCCCACTCTTCTCCTGAAGATAATGAGAGAAACAGAGAGATAGGATATACTTGTCCTGGATGTGGCACAAGAAGAGGAGGGCAGGTGCTGGGCAGTGGGTCTGGGTGGATTCTGAGTCGGAGATGCTGAGTGCCTGTTGTCTTCTCTTCCAGAGAGGAGATGTACTACAAGTCTGTACACAACACGGCCATCCTCTTCCTGCAGAACAGCGCGGGCTTTGCCAAGTGGGAGCCCACACCAGAGCGGCTGCAGGAGCTTGTTGCAGCCTACAAGCATTCAGGCCGGACCCTCAGCTCCTCGTCCTCTTCCTCCTCCTCCTCCTCCTCCTCCACAGTGGACAAAGAGCGGGAGCTGGCCCGAGAGCAAAGCAGCAGCCGGGAGACTAAT
>NW_009926425.1:0-15392 GCF_000696875.1 Nestor notabilis
GGGCGCGCCCGGGGGCCGAGCGGAGCGGGCGGCTCTTGGAGTCGCACTGTTCTCACCCGCTGTGCGTTGTCGAGTGCCGTCAGCTCCAGACCTTCTGTCCTTGCAGAAGGCACTGTAGGAGCGTCGCCTTCCTGCCGGGTGGAGGGCGCGGGTGAGCTGTCACCAGCTGTGGCGGCGGCGGGCTGTGGCTGTAATCAAACCCTTATTGCCACACACCTGACTCCAAGGGTTGGAAATGGCCCTCGGTATATACTGGTGTAGGTTGTAAGTCAGAGGCGAGTAGTTTATTATTTACCCGAAGGTATTTACCTGAAGAAGGGTGTTAGTAAGGACCAGGGAAGTGGTTTATGGTAAGTGTAATATTTGGAGGATTATTACTTACCTAATACTTGTTTGTATAATGGTATAGAAGTGGTTGGCTCATTGTTAAAGAAGAGGTTAGTGTTGAGTGCTCCTGAGTTCAAATACAGACTGAATCCAGGTTTTTCCAGCAGTGCTGGAAGTCAGATGTTGAGCTCGCTCCCAGAGTGCTTCCATCTCCAGCGCGGATCCTGCTGCCACCAGGTTTTGAAAGCTGAATCAGAGTGTGATGCTTAATACCTAGTAAATACTGTGGAGTGATTTGGGCAGTCGGTACCTCTGAAGGAAATCTGATGACATGAGGAGGTACTAGTGAGGTGACGGTCTTTACCAGCATGTGTGATACCTGGTGCTCAAAGACAAAGTGCTGGAAGTGGATGATCTATAAATGCCTTCAAGAATGATTGAAGCATCACACCCTGGATTGGTGTTCTTATGAAATCCAGTGCAGATGTTTGTTATGTCAAATGTAAACCCCTTCAATGTTGCACTATGAGACTACCAGAAAACCCCACGAAGCGACAGAACCCCAACAGTGTTTCTCTGACTTTGCTTTCAGATGGTGTTATCAGAAAAAGTGAACCAGCTGATGGACTGGACCAGTAAAAGATCCGTTATTCGCATGAATGGAGACAAATTTCGGCGCTTTGTGAAGGCACCACCCAGAAATTACTCGGTGATTGTGATGTTCACTGCTCTTCAGCCTCACAGACAGTGTGTTGTGTGCAAGTACGGGCTCCATTTAGTCCTACATTAGAACTTGAAAGTCATCTTATGCTTTGTCAGAATTAATTGACGTGTAGGATAAAGCTTCCCTGTACATGGGAGGAATATACTACACTAGACATTTATAGTAGGATTATCTTTGCAATTGGATGTGTGGGAATATATGAGTAACGTGTATGTGAGAAAACAACATAGTCATGAATTATTTATCTCCCTCCTAAAATAATTGCTGCTTTGCAGGAACAATACCCACACTGATGGGCTTCTGGGGGAGGAAAGGGAGGGGGAAAACTCAACCTCCCTGTCATGAGCTGCTGGAGAAATGTTTGTAGCGTTACTGCTGGCCAGAAAGTTGCTGTTAATGAAGATGCTGATTTGCACTTACTGAAGGATCCAGCATAGTATAATCGTAAATAACCATAGTATGGCTTTCATGTGTTAATCTGGAGGTGGCAGAGGTCCGTAAAAGATTAATTTTATACCTAGTTAGTTGAGATGAATTGGTTTCCCATCCTCTGACCTGGAGAAGAGAGCACACCTCTGCTTATTTTGGTGCTCTGTGGGCTAGCAAACGATGAGCTGCTGGGTCCCATTTCAGATTTCAATTAGAAATTACCACTGCTTGTGTTCATGGTCTCAAAACTTGCATTTAAAAAATCAGTGCTGCCAAATGCTTCACTTTGTTATTAGATGAGTCTCTGGCCTTGAACCTTTTCTTTAACACCAGAAAGTGAATACAAGGGCACATGTGGTGCTCCCTCTAATGGAGTGGGTGGCTACAGCTCCCTCAGCTGCTTTGTAACCTGTGTTGTGAACAAACCTATGATACAGCCTCTCACTTGGTGTGTTTTACAGGCAAGCTGATGAGGAATACCAGATTCTGGCAAACTCCTGGCGATACTCCAGTGCATTTACCAATAAGATTTTTTTTGCCATGGTAGATTTTGACGAAGGCTCAGATGTGTTTCAGATGGTAATGTCCTCTTGCTCTTCTATTGACACTGTGTAACCAGTCGTAGATCACAGTAATAGTTCATATAGTTTTGCAAACCTTAACATCTTGTTCTTAAGAGATGTTAATCCTATTTAAAAGCTACACAATTTAGGCAATGGTACTTTAATAAACGGAAGCTTTGGGACTGGAGAAGTGGAGAGGGATGTCTTATTATTCTTACTAAGTTTTCCCAAAGTATTACATCAAAAATTCCTTCCTCAAGCTATGGCCTTTATAGATTATTGTGCATATTCCTATTTGCAGATTTCTTTCCAAAAAGTAGTGTTTAGAGAAGAAACAGGTTCAAAAATCTGGAATGCTATGGGAAAAGCAGTGTTAGGAAACTGTATTTTGTAAGCAAGTACTTTCACCTGTTATAATCTCCTCTTAACTGGTCTGAATCTTTTGATTGGTAGCTGTAGATCTGAGTACTACCAAAGAAATGTCAATCTCTTTTAGGAATCATGCTCAGTTGTGTTTTTAAACACAAAATAGCTTATTCAGAAGGAACAATTTATTTCTAAGACTTCCAGAACAGCCAGTGACCGAGCTAAAAGAAGACAGCATGGAGCACGAAAGGGAAATAGCAGGAGTATATGGATTATTGTAAGAAATACAGGAATGCTGCTGTGTGCTGCCTTTGCTTGGTTTTTAATGTCAATGAAATCTGTTTATTGAATAGTTACTTTTTCGGATTGATTTAGTGGTGATGTTGCAAGATATAAACGGAACAGAATTGTGTTACTAAACAGACCTTTCATGCTGCATCTTCTGTGAATTTTCTTACTACAGCTGAACATGAACTCTGCTCCCACCTTCATTAACTTCCCTGCTAAAGGGAAGCCGAAGCGGGGTGACACGTATGAGCTTCAAGTGCGGGGCTTTGCAGCTGAGCAGCTCGCTCGCTGGGTGGCCGACAGAACCGATGTCAACGTAAGTGTGCACAGGCTTTCCCCATCACCACCCCTGCAGCACTCCCTTGCTGTATGATTCCAGCTAGGAAATATGTCCATGTCTGTGGCTAACAGTCTGCTCTTGGATACTCTAAATAGTTCTTGTCTACAAAATCCAGGTTTGGGCACATGACTGCACCTTTTCAGTTTCCTTACATTTTGCGTTCTAATAGTTGTGTAATTCTTTATTAGATAAGATGGTAAAACTCATCTTCTTCCTTCTCCTTTTTTTGTTCTAGTGTAAGAAAAACAGTCTTTAAATTATTGAGTAGGGAAGGGTGTATAGAAATAAAGTTGCAGTGGCAGGGCAAGAAGAATTACTTACTTCCCAAGTCAGATTTATTATGTATTATTATTATGCGTGTGTTGATATTGCCATTTCTTGTTAGCAGAAGTGTGGGCATAATGTATAATCTCAATAAGGGAAGATAATTTACCTTATTTTCACTTCAGATTCGTGTGATAAGGCCACCAAACTATGCGGGGCCGCTGATGTTAGGACTGCTGCTGGCTGTCATCAGTGGCCTCGTGTATTTGCGTGGAAGCAACCTGGATTTTCTGTACAACAAAACTGGCTGGGCTTTTGTTGCTTTGGTGAGTGTAACCCCTGGCTGCCTGTTGGCATGAGTTTTGTAGCAGTTCTAGTCCTTAAAAGCTTTTGTATTTAAAGATGCTTTAACCTGGTAGAGAAAAATGAGGTGTGTTTAGTTTTACTTGTTAGTAGTTTAATATTATTTGATCTCAGTCTTTTCAGCTCAATTAGTGCTTGAATGGATGCCTTTTACACAAATAAAAGGCAGGACAATGCTTAGCCTAAGGTTGTATTGCAGTATGTTTTGGTATGAAATGAAAAGAAATTGGGTAAAAACCTCAGATAATAAATCCTTATTAAATAGTGTTTCTTCTTTCCTTTTCAGTGTTTTGTGTTAGCAATGACATCAGGCCAGATGTGGAACCACATCAGAGGCCCACCCTATGCTCATAAGAATCCTCATACAGGACAAATGGTGAGTCTTTTCTTCACTTCCTTTTCTACATTTTTGTTGTATTTCTACAGGATAAGGCTGAAAACAGGCAAGTCAGAGTGCAAATCATGTTCTTGGCTTCTTTTCTTTCTATGCCAGTGAGGTTAACCTCTCCTGCAGTGAGCATGGCAAAGCAGAGATGTGTTGATTAGTTCAGAAAGGATCTGTCTTCTCCTAATAAACACTTGTAAAAGTGAGGTGTGTGGAAACTTTTATAATTCCAGGAATCACAGAAAGCTAAGAAGGGACTAAGATAATGCTCTAGGGTAAAGAGGGCAGAATACAGAGTAACTAAAAGCATTTGCTAACAAGTTATTTGGATGCAGGAGTTGCCCTCCTTGCTTTACAACCTAAGGTAAGCATTTCCTGTTGTTCTCCATCTCTTCAAAATGCAAAGAGGTGTTTTGGAGGAAGCACAATGACAGTGCTTTTTTGCTTAGGTTCTGAGGGTAGATCATTTTAGATTACCTGATCTCTTCCATTCCTCTGACCTCCTATGTGTCTTTTAACCATTCCTATTTGGTTTTGTGTTTTCTTTTCAGCATTTATTTGCCTTTCTCTGTCTTGTCCGTATACTGGTATCTAGTGAGGAAGAACCATGATAGTTCTAAATTGCTGACAGCAAAATAAAGTTGTTTGAGTCTTACTTGCTAACCTGTCCTATTGCTGAGGCAATTTCGTGTTGAATCTGGCCTTTTTAGCTCATACCCCATGTAATGACTTCCACATAAAACCATCTTTCTTTGGGAGTCTTGAGGTAAATTAATGTCTAGTGACCTTAGTCTTATGAAATCTCATTCCTGGGAGAAACAGTTTTAACATGACTTGAAACAAACTGCTCTGTATGTAATAAAGAATGTGAAACACTCTGAAACCAGACAGAATATCGAGAGCATTGCATCTCTCCAGGTGCTTACATACCACATCCTGGCTTTTCTCATGGATTGTACTCAGAAGGGAATTAATTTGGTGAAATGCCCTTTCCTGCCTCATTAGGTGGGTCAGGCCCTCTATGTTCTTCCATGAAATGTGGATGTGCTTATCTGCTTCTCAAGGATTCAGAAATGGTATTCTTTCACAAACTGCAAATTTTCTGTTAACCCAGTTGGTTAGTGAACTATTAAGGTAAGTAAAACCAGCCCAGCTTACTGAGTGCAAGTTCTCATGTGCTAAATGTTTTCTTCAAATGCTTCCTTTTATTCCTTCTGTTTACATAATCCCTAAAGCCTTTCTGAGACTGAGGAATGCTACTGGTAGTGATGTGCCTTTTCCTGGTGTGCCATGAAAAAGGTTTCAAACGCTTGGAGCCAAGTGAGTGGGGTCTGCATCCAGATTGAAGAGACTGACCCTAAGCTGAGGAGCAACGTACATAACCTAAGAATCCAAGTCAGGGAATGGATCAGACTTGGCTCACAGTGGGTGCAGGAGGGCATGATTATGACATTTTGCCCTACTGAACAGGGGATCTGGACCATGAAGGTTGTAGCTACACTTGCACTTACACTCGGAATGGTACTTTGGGCTGATTGTGCCTGTTAATAGAAGGATTTTTGATGCTCACACAGCTCCCCCAAATCAATGGTCAACAGATGAAGTTGTTCATGTTCCAACTTCTGTTTGTCTCCAGAAAGAGGCAGTGCAACACCCAGTTCCGAGCCCTATAGTGGTTGTTAATCATGTCAAAGTTGACTCCAGTCTTTTCTAAATTCAATTACTCTTTGTCTCTTACAGAGCTATATCCATGGAAGCAGCCAAGCCCAATTTGTGGCAGAAACACACATTGTTCTTCTGTTTAGTATCCTTCCTACTGAGAAGTATGTGGTTGGTGACGAGTTTTCTGTTAGCTTATGCTGCTGCCTTCTTTGTGAGTGTGCTTTGTCAAGGCTTGAAGCTGTCACCTAATACTGATGCAGAAGCTTGCTGAGTTGACAGCTATGCTTTTTCTATGCCAGTGATCTTTAAGTTGAAGAGAAAAATGTTTACTGCTTTCTCATCACCTTCTTCCTTGTTTAATGACTGTACTGAATACAGGGTTAAAGATGTGGATCTCTGGAATTGTAAGATTCCTCAGGATAGCCCCTGTTCTCTGTGCATGTCTCTTACCTTTCCAGTCTCACTTACTTACTTTTTGCTTTGGTGTTGAATTCCTTCCTCTGTTACTGATCTTTCTTCTTTTCTTTGCTTACCTTATTTACTTCCAATCTTACCACTCATTGATGCTAACAGTTCAGCATTTTTTCCACGCCATCAAGAAAGGCAAGTGGAAACTTGCAGCTTGAGAGCTTCTGCCTTTCTCCTTTGTGTAAAAATGTTTCTCTGGAGTCACAAGAACACTCTAAAATTCAACGTTCTTTTCTTCTGTTCCCACATGTGTGTTTTTGATCCATCACCTGTAACTTGAGTCATCTCTGACTCAAGCTTTTCTTGTCCCATCGCCTGTGTCAGCCTGTGCATTGTTCTGTCTTTTATTCAGGATTTTTTAATCTTCTTTAATGTTCTTTCTTGCAGCTGCACAGCCCCAAATGGTTACATTTTGCAGTACATGAGCATGCAGAACAGCAGACTTACTACAGGCACATCATTTCAAAACTTCACACAAACTACCTGTCCTTTTGACTGCTTGACAATGATTAACAAGTCTCTTTGGTTGCAACAACAGTGTTTCATTAACAGAGTGACTTGTGCTGATTTCTCCCCATTCTCTTGTTTTATCTATTCAAAATCTGTTTCAGCAAGTGATGCATTAGGATTTTTGTAATAAAATAGAGTAAGCAATTGACGTTTAAATACGCTGATGTTAAAAGAACTTCACTATATTTCTTTTTTTAGCTTAAAACCTCCATTTTGAAGGGAACTTCTGATCTTTTTCTGACTATTACTGTACTTCTGATGCACTCAGTCGAATTCAACTTAGAAACTGTGGCTGTTAATTTGTGTGATTGCAATCCATCACCTAATGGAACCAATCTGCCCATTACTGGAGGCATTTAAAATGGTAGAGGTTGGCCAGGTTCCTGGAGGTTGAAGTCACTTTTCTCTTGTGCTGAAGGCAGACTACATCTGAAGTGGAAAAGTTTCTTAATGGTCCCACTGCAGTCAATTATAAATAGTTCTCATTTCAGGAGGAGAATCAATCCTGAGCATCTATAGGGAAAAGGAATGAAATCTTGAGCAATTATGTCTTTTGTTCCACTGGATCCACTGCTTTGCTGGGATTCCTTCTCTGCAAATGTCAGGCAGACACTGTCTGCAAGTTGTCTGTGCTTCCTTAACTGTGCAAGCTTCATTTTTGTTTTAATTGAAGAGTTCTAAGACTGAAATATTGCTACTTGAAATATATCCTATTAGCTTAAATATTGCATGCATTTATTCATTCTATTAGCTGAGCAAAATGCAGAAGTCGAGTTCTTTTGGGGAATTTCCAGTGGAGCAGAACAGCAGCAGGAGCAGACTGAGCTCTCTGGGAAGGAATCCTGCTTCATTACAAGCTACGATAACAAATGTCTGGTTTTGATTTTGTGTCAAGACAATCTTTGTGTCTGTTTTCCCTTAAAAGTTGTCCTGATGAATGCCTTTCAGTTGTCTCCCCCCTCAGCTGCTGCTCTGGGGGAAGTCTTTAATTTTTCCAGTGAGTTTTAAGCCCCTAGGTATGATGTGGGAGCTGAATTTATAAGATTTGGAAGGAGTGTATTATGTTGAGTCTATTTATCTTGTTGATTTAGCCTTAAACAGCGTTTGTAGATGGTGGTGTTACTTTAGGAATGGTCTTCCTCCATGAAGCTGCTACTTCTGACATGGATGTGGGGAAAAGAAAAAGTAAGTACTGATACTGTTCCCTCAAAGAGGAGGTGTATTCAGTAAAGATTTTTGATACACTATTTAATAGTGATGCTGTTGCACTGGGGGGGTTTGTACGTTTCCCAGCTCTAAGCAGAAGTGAATCGCTCTGTTCTTCAGCAGCATTTGGAGTCGCTTAACAAACTGCAGGATAAACTCAAAGTCCTTTTGGGAGGTGGGGAGATCTAAAGATGCTTTGCAGCATTTTTCTACTCAGGGAGAGAAGGGACTTGGTTTCTCTTAAAAGCAATGGTATAAAATTGATTTACAGTAGGAGTTTGAAAGAAAATGAGTGTTAATTTACTTATTCTCAGTGACTTTAATGGAGGTCTCATCTGGCCAAATCTGTAAATGTCACAGAATGCTTTTGAAAACCCCAGTTGCTGTGGTGCGTTCAGGACAGCTGTCACAATAACTGAGTCTTGTTCTGCATCTCCTGCAGTTATGTGTATTGCTGGTATTGGCTTGGTGGTGTTGTTCTTCAGCTGGTTGCTATCTGTCTTCAGATCTAAGTACCATGGCTACCCATACAGGTACGTCTCTTCTGCTGCTTCAGTCATTGTTTTCCTCTGCATTCCCTTACAGCTACACCACCATAAACTTTTTTTAAAGGAAGTGTGTAAAATGAGGACTTAAAAATGAAGAGTGATCGTGGAAGTTTGTGTGTGGTTTGCTTCTTAATCTGGGCTGGATGCTTATGAACGAATCCGTTCCTACCTCGTCTGGTGATACTACTGTAAACCAGAACAGTGAAATAGGAGAAGGGAATATTTTTCTGAAATCTAATTTGGTGGGAAATAATCTTTTAAAAGTGCTCCATTTGCTTCTTAAGGAGCAGCAATATTGGTCAATATGATCACCAGAAACAGTGGTGTTAGGATAGCCTCATTTTTCAGTCTGGCCAAAGGGAAGATGGTGGTAGTCTCCTCCTCATGCCATTACATACTATGAAATATTTCTGTTTTCGTAGTGACATCTCAGCTAATTTATACTGAAAACAAGTGTCTCCCCTACTCTACTTTTCCTCCGTGTTCATACATCTTGATTATTAATCCTTATTTGTGAGAACAAGGAGGATGGCTGATGCTTTAAAGCTGCATACATTTAGGGATTGTGTCTGTAAAGAGTCTAACACTACTGTGTGTTTAATATATGTATGATTGGCATAGATACCTTGTGTGGTTTTACTAGGTTCTATGCATTTTGAAGAAGTAGATACATGCTGAGGGACCAGCTTCTAACCCTAGTATCATAGAATCAACGAGGTTGGAAAAGACCTTTAATACCATCACGTCCAACTGTTACCCCTAGGACTGCCAAGGCCATCACTAAACCATGTCACATCTCAGCTTCTGCAGAGTTTGATGTGTCTGGAAGACTAATCCCATCGGCAACTTCATCCCCTTTCTATGAGAAGTCAGTTCTTACTTAAAAGTATCTAAATTATCAAACTTGTTATTTCATAAGGACTTTTCTCGAGACTGGGAGAGAGCTGAACTTATTCCCTGTTTAATGACTGGTCACCTTTTATTTTGGTCTATGCAATGGTCTTAAGTACTTCTGCTAACTTTGTTGTAGGTAAGATGTAGTTGTCGTTGCTTTTGAGTTACTAGAAGATGCTTTTAAGCAAATTCTCCACGGCTGCTTGTGGCATCAGGCCCTGTTTCTCATTTGGATTTTCATGGCATATGTGAAAGCTGAGTGGGACGTTGCACACCTTTTGTGTCTTACTCATTTCTTATTAATGAGAATGTTTGTTATTTTGTTCCTGCAGTTTCCTCATGAGTTAAAGGATTCCAGAATCTGTAACATCAGAAAGGTGGCGACTCTGAAACGTCATGGAATGGAATGGAAGAGCTGATTATGTATGGTTCATGCTACCTCTCTTTATACTGAATGAGATAGTTAAACACTGAACCAAAGACGTGCAGTGCCTTACATGTAACAAGCAATTTGCTCTGAAGGACACAGAGCATTAAGATGCAATCTCTTTTCATAAGCTTTACATCTTTTTAAACAACTCTACTTCTAGTGAAATTCAGAACTTCATGCTTAGAACTACATGTCCATAGACTAACTAGAAACAGTACTTTAAATTCTGTTGGGTGACCTGTTCCCCATGTTTCTTTTTCCCATGTCACTTTATTTCCTGTTTGTGCATAGCAGGTGACAATCGTGTCTCTGTCATGCTTCTTCATGGTTGAGAAAACATCTTCATATACCTGGAAATCTTTTCCTTTGGTCTGTGTGCAGCCCCTGGAGCATACTGCAGATTCCCACGTGGAATGTGCATATCCTAGAGCTGTATCTCATTCTTGAGAAGAGTACTTATCTGCTGTATGATGCAGGAGGTTGTTCCACAGATTCTGATTCACAGAGAGAATTTTCAGCAGCCGGAACTGAGTTAATTCAATTATTCATTAAAACCTTTCTTTGCCAAATGCTGAAACTGCAACATTTAAGTTGCAAACGCTGGCTCTGAGCCAAAACAAAATATTCTCACCCTGAGCAACATTCAACCTCTCAAAAATAGAAACCAAACCTCCAAAGGCAACTAACTCTCTGTAGCCTGAGTTAAAAGTTGCCAACTGGCTTTCAAGTTCCTGCTCAGACTCCTGACAAGCCACCAGGTATTTGATTTTTGGTCCCTGTCTTAAGTTCTTGCATTCTCCATTTATCTTCTCTGAGACTGTATCCTCGGAGAGGATGTGGGAATGGGCAGAGGTATCTAATCCCAGGATAGATACTGTTACCCCCAGAAAGATTTGTTAGCCTTACCGTCAATGCGTGTGCTTTTTGCTCTCTCCTTTTGTTCTCTCATCTCACAAAGTACTTTGCCTTAATGAGTCTTGAGTGGAAGACATTGTGCCTCAGCCCGAACTGTTGTGTAGTTCAGCACTGGTACTGCAGGAAATCTTACAGCCTGATCAGTAATACTTCCTTCCATAGGCTGTGCTGGCCTTGGAGGTTACTAGTCAGAGGAAAATATGATGAGACCTTTATCTCCTGCTTCTGCCTCTCCCCTCTCTGAAGGGGTTACAGACTTTAGATTGAATCTGGGGAAGGACTAGATCGTTCAAAGTAGAATGTTATTCTTATGCAATTTTGCAGAATTAACACACATCTCAAGTGCCTTAACTTCACTGATGTAGTAGTTTGATGTTTCAACTTGTTGAGATGCATTTTTCAGTGCCATACGGAATGAGAAGCTGTAGTGGGAGGGATAAATTGTGTGCCTGGCTGCATTTTGGATAAGTTTCAATAAAATTTTTTAGTCTTAATCCATCCTCCTGTGTCTTTTGAACTTCAGCATAAAACAAATCAACGTATTTTATTGCATTATTGCTTCAATGTGTTGTTAAAACCGTCTGTATACAGTAGATAAGCAGAAGTGGACTGGATTGGTAGCATGTGTATGTTTATGTAGGAAATGGCTACAGGAGAAGATCTCTAGTATTGACAACTTGCAGCATAAGGGTTGCATGGTTTTTACTTGCTTTGACAGCTGTCCTGAGGTGAAAATCTTGGCTTCCTGGAGTCCTACACATATCAACCAATAGTGTTTCTGGAGGTGAGATCTGGTGAGCACTACAGATTGGACCGGAACAACTCTGGGTTGCTGGATCTCCTGCTTATTTTCCTGCCGTGATGGTACAATGCTTCCAATACACTTTTGGGTTGGTTGGACTTCAGTCACTAGCAGTGCAGGTGAAGGTGGCTTTACAGTCTCATTCTAACGTCATGTTTTCTCCTGAACTTTCAGAATTGTTTCTGATTTTTCTGAGATGGTCCATATTTTATCCTTTTAGAAAGCATCCCATCATCTATTGACTTTAAACATAACACTGGTGGATGGAGAGGCGTGTTGGCCTTCCACTTAGGGTGGTAGAGATGTTGAGGGGTTTGAGTCTTCCTCCTTTTTCCATACTGATACATGAAATGACAATAATGCTTACTTCTCCCAACAGCTTTTCTGCTCTCTAGGCTGACACTGAAGCGCATGGAGAGGGGAACAAGTGTGACAGTGGAGCAAAAGCAGATCGAGTGCTTCCAAGAACCTGTAGCAGATTTAGAAATGATGCAATTCTGGAAAGGTTTGACTTGTGCAGCAGTTGAGAGGTAATGGCCAGCTATAATCAGTGCCCAAAGTGATGCTCGGGGACCATTGGCATGTGTGTCTCACTAACTAGTTAGTGTAATACAGTTCTGGGCCAGTAGAACAAAGGTGGAAGAGGCAATGCATTTGAGAACTGGGATGCTAAAAAAACCCCAGGAGTTTGATGAGGCCATCTCCTTTAGAAAGTGAGTCATTAAACAGCTCAGAAGTACCATAAAAGCTCACCTTTAGAGACCACTTTTTATAATAACAGGAGGAAATGGTTGTTCTATAGCTGGAAATGGACTGTGTGGTTTTGTTAATGTGGCTGGTCTCAAAGATTGCTGCTTTCTCTGCCTTTGAGAAGGGGCTGCGGTGTATTTAAGAACTACTTTGGAATAATAGCTAGAAATAATTCAGGGAGTTTTCTGATGAGCCAAGCACAAGGCAAGATAGTAAATCTAATTGGATTAATCGAGGTAATGGTTTGTGTTATCTGCAATTTACTGGAAGCTCCTGTTTTCAAACCATTCTAGTGCTCAGCACAGAATGTGCTGTTTGGTGGTGCCTCATAGTCATTCCTGCACTTAAGCCTCTAACAGGGATGCTTTGTAAGCACGTGCTCTTCAGGGGCAGAACTGCTTAGTCCTCCTGCAAGGTGGGAAATGTGCTCAGCTCTGTGTCTGCTGGGTGTGGATTGGTGCTTGTGCAAATAACCTTTGTTAATCCCATGGCTGGTGATGTCTGTGTGGCTGGGTGTGTACATGTGCAACTGTGTGGTTGAGATCCACCTTCAGACAGGAGGGTAGGAACAAGTTAAACCAGCAGTGTCTGGCAAATACGATCAGGTAGTGGCTTTAGGAATAAAATGTAGATGCTTTTATGGTCACAGCTATTGGGTATCTCACTAAATGTACAGCAAGGGTTATTCCGAGCCTTGTTAAAAGTGTGTAAAAGTAACAGTGATTGTTCTCAATCTATATTCCTGACAAGCCAAAGTAGACGTTTCAGAAGTACTGCGGAAAGTCAGTTGCTTAACTTCTAAACACTGAGAACATCCAAAGCAAATCAGGTGCCTGGTTTGCTTATGCTTGTTTGCACACGCTGCCCGTGGCATCAGATTATGCCAGATCCTGGCATCTTGTCACCAGACTTCATCAGGAGAAACAAAGAGTTTGTAGCGTTCCTTTATGGTTCATTAGCAATGGTTTCTAATAGTCTGTTTGAGAAACTATCCAGACTATAATGGATTTCACTTATGCTGAAAACAGATTGTTTTCAGAAGTTAAAATTTCAAGGTGCTTTGAGAAATTAATTCTCACAAAGGATACGGAAAAGTGCTGGTACTTTATTTCTGTATTAGACCTTGATGTTTGCTGCTTTCTCATGCTGAAAAGGTTTAATTATCAAATTCAGACCACTGCTCAACTCATTCCACACCAGCACTTTGACCTTTATCAGGGGGAATGAGTTAACATCAGAACAAAGAACAATCCCGGGCTCTTGAGTAAGCAGTCACCCATTTTCATCTTCTATCCTGCTTTTTCCCTGACGAACAGAGAGGGAGTTTCACTGCAGATAATCTGCTCCATTTGAAAGCTTGGATCTTGACCATTCCCATAAAATGAATTTAAGCACAGTGGTTTGTTGTTCTGGATTAATGGTTCTGGATTAATTATCTTTCATTACAGATAATGATGTGAAAAAGATGTATATGTAGTTTGTATTTCTAGGTCAGGAGCACAAGAAGTTATTAAAATATTCTCTTGTCAATTGATAACTATACATGTCTTTCAGCCATTATTCTTCAAAGTAGGCTAATATCTACTTAAGAAAACTAATTACTGTCTTTATGGGGAAAAAAATAATCAGTGTGATGAGACTCTACAGCGGCCCTTGGTTTGTCCTGCAAACGAAGCCCTGAATCCTCATTCTTCCAGGTCTATGCACAGATTCTGGTGCGTTGCTACGGTCTGGTTTTTGACAACCTCATGGTAGTGTCAGGTTTGGTCTTCTGGAGTAACTGTTGGGAGATGGAAACATTTCCAGTCTCTTTATCTTGACCTTTTCTCCCAATGGGTTTTGAATTGGAGGCAATTAAATTGGGGTTTTTTTAAATCGCGTCCAAATACCTTCTTCCATCTCCCAAGGAAATAGTAAAAGACAAAATAACTATAGAGTAATAGTAATAAATGTATCTCTGTAGTTATGCTGAACCAGTAGGATATTAGTCCATAAAGCTAAATCCCTTAAAGAGGAAAAGAAATGTTTTGTGTTCGTATTTTAATCGCCCAATTGGAATACTAGTGCAGAGCTAAGAAAGGTGATGCTTTGGCTTAAATTCATCTGTCTGGGGGCAAAAAAGTAGAGTGGCTTTTTGCAAAGGTTGAATGGAATTTGTGGCAGTCTGTTAACATGGATTCGGTTTTTTTCCTTCTAAAATTAACTTGAAGGCAAGTGATGCTGTGGTCTTTTAGAACTGTAGCATTGACCATGAGAAAGCCTTTGGTACAAAGCTGTTAGTAAATCTGCCGTTTGGTGTAACTAAACTTCAGCGGACACAGGGTGCAGGTTTTGGGTAAAATGTTGACTTCTAAACCAAATTGGCTTTCGACCTGTTTGTCCATCCTGGGATGTGTAAGTTTGTATGTGCTGAAGCGTGGAAGTGCCGTTTACTCTATGACCATTGCCTTCTGGAATGAAATGGGTGCTAAGGGTGACGAGGCTATCACGATACTTCTTCTTGTATTTCACATACTGCTTTATGAAACCAGGTAAGTTGGGTTTGGGTTTCTTTGGGTGGTTTCTGCAGAAAAATAGATTTTCAAACCTGAAAGTTCTTTTTAGGTTTATATTGAATGAACCTTCATGTCTTTCTAACAAGTGAGTAACAGTCGTCACCCGTTTCAGTGTCTGGACTTGGGTTTGGGGGTCCCTTCTGGTTCGGTCATGTGAGGAAACGGAAGTCGACATGACAACCCCACGCAGCGGAGTTCTGCAGCCTTCTCCCAGAAGCACGTCTTTCCTTTCCTTCCAAACAGGGGTGTATTCCAGCCCTCTTCACGCAGATTCGGGTGTCCGAGGGGAACGTGGAAGCTGCTGGTGCAAGCAGGGAAAGTTATCTTCGCACACTTACATGAAGTGTGTGTTTCCTGATCTAGAGCATCTTCTGCTTTTGAAGACGCTCTGGGCTGAGCGAAGCTCTACCTGGCAGCGTAACCGCGGTGTCGAGCAACACGTTCAACCCCCATAATCTTCACTATAGCTCATATTATTCATACCTTGCTCTTTTTATTCTGTACGTGCGAAACCCCCTCCTCCCAAGCCTGCTTTGGTCTGCCCTGAGTTCGGAGGTGGATCGGGGTCACCCCGGTGCCGCTGTTAGAGGTGTATTTTGGGTC